>NW_026608406.1:0-70934 GCF_029499605.1 Hyla sarda
AGCTTGTGCATCTTCTCTGTTCGTCGCGGTCAATGGGAAAAGGCGCTTATCTGCAATCTAGGTGTTTCTGCGTGCTGCGCCCGCCCAAAGAGTGCCCGGGTGAAAACGACAACGCAGGCATGTCGGGTGCCACTGTCTGCACCAGCACAGCAAGTTTTGAGCAAATATCTCCTTCCGTTCGGCCGCAATGGCAAGAAGCTTGTGCATCTTCTCTGTTCGTCGCGGTCAATGGGAAAAGGCGCTTATCTGCAATCTAGGTGTTTCTGCGTGCTGCGCCCGCCCAAAGAGTGCCCGGGTGAAAACGACAACGCAGGCATGTCGGGTGCCACTGTCTGCACCAGCACAGCAAGTTTTGAGCAAATATCTCCTTCCGTTCGGCCGCAATGGCAAGAAGCTTGTGCATCTTCTCTGTTCGTCGCGGTCAATGGGAAAAGGCGCTTATCTGCAATCTAGGTGTTTCTGCGTGCTTCGCCCGCCCAAAGAGTGCCCAGGTGAAAACGACAACGCAGGCATGTCGGGTGCCACTGTCTGCACCAGCACAGCAAGTTTTGAGCAAATATCTCCTTCCGTTCGGCCGCAATGGCAAGAAGCTTGTGCATCCTCTCTGTTCGTCGCGGTCAATGGGAAAAGGCGCTTATCTGCAATCTAGGTGTTTCTGCGTGCTGCGCCCGCCCAAAGAGTGCCCGGGTGAAAACGACAACGCAGGCATGTCGGGTGCCACTGTCTGCACCAGCACAGCAAGTTTTGAGCAAATATCTCCTTCCGTTCGGCCGCAATGGCAAGAAGCTTGTGCATCTTCTCTGTTCGTCGCGGTCAATGGGAAAAGGCGCTTATCTGCAATCTAGGTGTTTCTGCGTGCTGCACCCGCCCAAAGAGTGCCCGGGTGAAAACGACAACGCAGGCATGTCGGGTGCCACTGTCTGCACCAGCACAGCAAGTTTTGAGCAAATATCTCCTTCCGTTCGGCCGCAATGGCAAGAAGCTTGTGCATCTTCTCTGTTCGTCGCCGTCAATGGGAAAAGGCGCTTATCTGCAATCTAGGTGTTTCTGCGTGCTGCGCCCGCCCAAAGAGTGCCCGGGTGAAAACGACAACGCAGGCATGTCGGGTGCCACTGTCTGCACCAGCAAAGCAAGTTTTGAGCAAATATCTCCTTCCGTTCGGCCGCAATGGCAAGAAGCTTGTGCATCTTCTCTGTTCGTCGCGGTCAATGGGAAAAGGCGCTTATCTGCAATCTAGGTGTTTCTGCGTGCTTCGCCCGCCCAAAGAGTGCCCAGGTGAAAACGACAACGCAGGCATGTCGGGTGCCACTGTCTGCACCAGCACAGCAAGTTTTGAGCAAATATCTCCTTCCGTTCGGCCGCAATGGCAAGAAGCTTGTGCATCTTCTCTGTTCGTCGCGGTCAATGGGAAAAGGCGCTTATCTGCAATCTAGGTGTTTCTGCGTGCTTCGCCCGCCCAAAGACTGCCAAGGTGAAAACGACAACGCAGGCATGTCGGGTGCCACTGTCTGCACCAGCACAGCAAGTTTTGAGCAAATATCTCCTTCCGTTCGGCCGCAATGGCAAGAAGCTTGTGCATCTTCTCTGTTCGTCGCGGTCAATGGGAAAAGGCGCTTATCTGCAATCTAGGTGTTTCTGCGTGCTTCGCCCGCCCAAAGAGTGCCAAGGTGAAAACGACAACGCAGGCATGTCGGGTGCCACTGTCTGCACCAGCACAGCAAGTTTTGAGCAAATATCTCCTTCCGTTCGGCCGCAATGGCAAGAAGCTTGTGCATCTTCTCTGTTCGTCGCGGTCAATGGGAAAAGGCGCTTATCTGCAATCTAGGTGTTTCTGCGTGCTGCACCCGCCCAAAGAGTGCCCGGGTGAAAACGACAACGCAGGCATGTCGGGTGCCACTGTCTGCACCAGCACAGCAAGTTTTGAGCAAATATCTCCTTCCGTTCGGCCGCAATGGCAAGAAGCTTGTGCATCTTCTCTGTTCGTCGCGGTCAATGGGAAAAGGCGCTTATCTGCAATCTAGGTGTTTCTGCGTGCTGCGCCCGCCCAAAGAGTGCCCGGGTCAAAACGACAACGCAGGCATGTCGGGTGCCACTGTCTGCACCAGCACAGCAAGTTTTGAGCAAATATCTCCTTCCTTTCGGCCGCAATGGCAAGAAGCTTGTGCATCTTCTATGTTCGTCGCGGTCAATGGGAAAAGGCGCTTATCTGCAATCTAGGTGTTTCTGCGTGCTGCGCCCGCCCAAAGAGTGCCCGGGTTAAAGCGACAACGCAGGCATGTCGGGTGCCACTGTCTGCACCAGCACAGCAAGTTTTGAGCAAATATCTCCTTCCGTTCGGCCGCAATGGCAAGAAGCTTGTGCATCTTCTCTGTTCGTCGCGGTCAATGGGAAAAGGCGCTTATCTGCAATCTAGGTGTTTCTGCGTGCTGCGCCCGCCCAAAGAGTGCTCGGGTGAAAACTACAACGCAGGCATGTCGGGTGCCACTGTCTGCACCAGCAAAGCAAGTTTTGAGCAAATATCTCCTTCCGTTCGGCCGCAATGGCAAGAAGCTTGTGCATCTTCTCTGTTCGTCGCGGTCAATGGGAAAAGGCGCTTATCTGCAATCTAGGTGTTTCTGCGTGCTTCGCCCGCCCAAAGAGTGCCAAGGTGAAAACGACAACGCAGGCATGTCGGGTGCCACTGTCTGCACCAGCACAGCAAGTTTTGAGCAAATATCTCCTTCCATTCGGCCGCAATGGCAAGAAGCTTGTGCATCCTCTCTGTTCGTCGCGGTCAATGGGAAAAGGCGCTTATCTGCAATCTAGGTGTTTCTGCGTGCTGCGCCCGCCCAAAGAGTGCCCGGGTGAAAACGACAACGCAGGCATGTCCGGTGCCACTGTCTGCACCAGCACAGCAAGTTTTGAGCAAATATCTCCTTCCTTTCGGCCGCAATGGCAAGAAGCTTGTGCATCTTCTATGTTCGTCGCGGTCAATGGGAAAAGGCGCTTATCTGCAATCTAGGTGTTTCTGCGTGCTGCGCCCGCCCAAAGAGTGCCAGGGTTAAAGCGACAACGCAGGCATGTCGGGTGCCACTGTCTGCACCAGCACAGCAAGTTTTGAGCAAATATCTCCTTCCGTTCGGCCGCAATGGCAAGAAGCTTGTGCATCTTCTCTGTTCGTCGCGGTCAATGGGAAAAGGCGCTTATCTGCAATCTAGGTGTTTCTACGTGCTGCGCCCGCCCAAAGAGTGCTCGGGTGAAAACTACAACGCAGGCATGTCGGGTGCCACTGTCTGCACCAGCACAGCAAGTTTTGAGCAAATATCTCCTTCCGTTCGGCCGCAATGGCAAGAAGCTTGTGCATCTTCTCTGTTCGTCGCGGTCAATGGGAAAAGGCGCTTATCTGCAATCTAGGTGTTTCTGCGTGCTGCACCCGCCCAAAGAGTGCCCGGGTGAAAACGACAACGCAGGCATGTCGGGTGCCACTGTCTGCACCAGCACAGCAAGTTTTGAGCAAATATCTCCTTCCGTTCGGCCGCAATGGCAAGAAGCTTGTGCATCCTCTCTGTTCGTCGCGGTCAATGGGAAAAGGCGCTTATCTGCAATCTAGGTGTTTCTGCGTGCTGCGCCCGCCCAAAGAGTGCCCGGGTGAAAACGACAACGCAGGCATGTCGGGTGCCACTGTCTGCACCAGCACAGCAAGTTTTGAGCAAATATCTCCTTCCGTTCGTCCGCAATGGCAAGAAGCTTGTGCATCCTCTCTGTTCGTCGCGGTCAATGGGAAAAGGCGCTTATCTGCAATCTAGGTGTTTCTGCGTGCTGCGCCCGCCCAAAGAGTGCCCGGGTGAAAACGACAACGCAGGCATGTCGGGTGCCACTGTCTGCACCAGCACAGCAAGTTTTGAGCAAATATCTCCTTCCGTTCGGCCGCAATGGCAAGAAGCTTGTGCATCTTCTCTGTTCGTCGCGGTCAATGGGAAAAGGCGCTTATCTGCAATCTAGGTGTTTCTGCGTGCTGCGCCCGCCCAAAGAGTGCCCGGGTGAAAACGACAACGCAGGCATGTCGGGTGCCACTGTCTGCACCAGCACAGCAAGTTTTGAGCAAATATCTCCTTCCGTTCGGCCGCAATGGCAAGAAGCTTGTGCATCTCTGTTCGTCGCGGTCAATGGGAAAAGGCGCTTATCTGCAATCTAGGTGTTTCTGCGTGCTGCACCCGCCCAAACAGTGCCCGGGTAAAAACGACAACGCAGGCATGTCGGGTGCCACTGTCTGCACCAGCACAGCAAGTTTTGAGCAAATATCTCCTTCCGTTCGGCCGCAATGGCAAGAAGCTTGTGCATCTTCTCTGTTCGTCGCGGTCAATGGGAAAAGGCGCTTTTCAGCAATTTAGGTGTTTCTGCGTGCTGCGCCCGCCCAAAGAGTGCCCGGGTTAAATCGACAACTTAGGCATGTCGGGTGCCACTGTCTGCACCAGCACAGCAAGTTTTGAGCAAATATCTCCTTCCGTTCGGCCTCAATGGTAAGAAGCTTGTGCATCTTCTCTGTTCGTCGCGGTCAATGGGAAAAGGCGCTTATCTGCAATCTAGGTGTTTCTGCGTGCTTCGCCCGTCCAAAGAGTGCCCAGGTGAAAACGACAACGCAGGCATGTCGGGTGCCACTGTCTGCACCAGCACAGCAAGTTTTGAGCAAATATCTCCTTCCGTTCGGCCGCAATGGCAAGAAGCTTGTGCATCCTCTCTGTTCGTCGCGGTCAATGGGAAAAGGCGCTTATCTGCAATCTAGGTGTTTCTGCGTGCTGCGCCCGCCCAAAGAGTGCCCGGGTGAAAACGACAACGCAGGCATGTCGGGTGCCACTGTCTGCACCAGCACAGCAAGTTTTGAGCAAATATCTCCTTCCGTTCGGCCGCAATGGCAAGAAGCTTGTGCATCTTCTCTGTTCGTCGCGGTCAATGGGAAAAGGCGCTTATCTGCAATCTAGGTGTTTCTGCGTGCTGCACCCGCCCAAAGAGTGCCCGGGTGAAAACGACAACGCAGGCATGTCGGGTGCCACTGTCTGCACCAGCACAGCAAGTTTTGAGCAAATATCTCCTTCCGTTCGGCCGCAATGGCAAGAAGCTTGTGCATCTTCTCTGTTCGTCGCCGTCAATGGGAAAAGGCGCTTATCTGCAATCTAGGTGTTTCTGCGTGCTGCGCCCGCCCAAAGAGTGCCCGGGTGAAAACGACAACGCAGGCATGTCGGGTGCCACTGTCTGCACCAGCACAGCAAGTTTTGAGCAAATATCTCCTTCCGTTCGGCCGCAATGGCAAGAAGCTTGTGCATCTTCTCTGTTCGTCGCGGTCAATGGGAAAAGGCGCTTTTCAGCAATTTAGGTGTTTCTGCGTGCTGCGCCCGCCCAAAGAGTGCCCGGGTTAAATCGACAACGTAGGCATGTCGGGTGCCACTGTCTGCACCAGCACAGCAAGTTTTGAGCAAATATCTCCTTCCGTTCGGCCTCAATGGCAAGAAGCTTGTGCATCTTCTATGTTCGTCGCGGTCAATGGGAAAAGGCGCTTATCTGCAATTTAGGTGTTTCTGCGTGCTGTGCCCGCCCAAAGAGTGCCCGGGTTAAATCGACAACGTAGGCATGTCGGGTGCCACTGTCTGCACCAGCACAGCAAGTTTTGAGCAAATATCTCCTTCCGTTCGGCCTCAATGGTAAGAAGCTTGTGCATCTTCTCTGTTCGTCGCGGTCAATGGGAAAAGGCGCTTATCTGCAATCTAGGTGTTTCTGCGTGCTGCGCCCGCCCAAAGAGTGCCCGGGTGAAAACGACAACGCAGGCATGTCGGGTGCCCCTGTCTGCACCAGCACAGCAAGTTTTGAGCAAATATCTCCTTCCATTAGGCCGCAATGGCAAGAAGCTTGTGCATCCTCTCTGTTCGTCGCGGTCAATGGGAAAAGGCGCTTATCTGCAATCTAGGTGTTTCTGCGTGCTGCGCCCGCCCAAAGAGTGCCCGGGTGAAAACGACAACGCAGGCATGTCGGGTGCCACTGTCTGCACCAGCACAGCAAGTTTTGAGCAAATATCTCCTTCCGTTCGGCCGCAATGGCAAGAAGCTTGTGCATCTCTGTTCGTCGCGGTCAATGGGAAAAGGCGCTTATCTGCAATCTAGGTGTTTCTGCGTGCTGCACCCGCCCAAACAGTGCCCGGGTAAAAACGACAACGCAGGCATGTCGGGTGCCACTGTCTGCACCAGCACAGCAAGTTTTGAGCAAATATCTCCTTCCGTTCGGCCGCAATGGCAAGAAGCTTGTGCATCTTCTCTGTTCGTCGCGGTCAATGGGAAAAGGCGCTTTTCAGCAATTTAGGTGTTTCTGCGTGCTGCGCCCGCCCAAAGAGTGCCCGGGTTAAATCGACAACTTAGGCATGTCGGGTGCCACTGTCTGCACCAGCACAGCAAGTTTTGAGCAAATATCTCCTTCCGTTCGGCCTCAATGGTAAGAAGCTTGTGCATCTTCTCTGTTCGTCGCGGTCAATGGGAAAAGGCGCTTATCTGCAATCTAGGTGTTTCTGCGTGCTTCGCCCGTCCAAAGAGTGCCCAGGTGAAAACGACAACGCAGGCATGTCGGGTGCCACTGTCTGCACCAGCACAGCAAGTTTTGAGCAAATATCTCCTTCCGTTCGGCCGCAATGGCAAGAAGCTTGTGCATCCTCTCTGTTCGTCTCGGTCAATGGGAAAAGGCGCTTATCTGCAATCTAGGTGTTTCTGCGTGCTGCGCCCGCCCAAAGAGTGCCCGGGTGAAAACGACAACGCAGGCATGTCGGGTGCCACTGTCTGCACCAGCACAGCAAGTTTTGAGCAAATATCTCCTTCCGTTCGGCCGCAATGGCAAGAAGCTTGTGCATCTTCTCTGTTCGTCGCGGTCAATGGGAAAAGGCGCTTATCTGCAATCTAGGTGTTTCTGCGTGCTGCACCCGCCCAAAGAGTGCCCGGGTGAAAACGACAACGCAGGCATGTCGGGTGCCACTGTCTGCACCAGCACAGCAAGTTTTGAGCAAATATCTCCTTCCGTTCGGCCGCAATGGCAAGAAGCTTGTGCATCTTCTCTGTTCGTCGCCGTCAATGGGAAAAGGCGCTTATCTGCAATCTAGGTGTTTCTGCGTGCTGCGCCCGCCCAAAGAGTGCCCGGGTGAAAACGACAACGCAGGCATGTCGGGTGCCACTGTCTGCACCAGCAAAGCAAGTTTTGAGCAAATATCTCCTTCCGTTCGGCCGCAATGGCAAGAAGCTTGTGCATCTTCTCTGTTCGTCGCGGTCAATGGGAAAAGGCGCTTTTCAGCAATTTAGGTGTTTCTGCGTGCTGCGCCCGCCCAAAGAGTGCCCGGGTTAAATCGACAACGTAGGCATGTCGGGTGCCACTGTCTGCACCAGCACAGCAAGTTTTGAGCAAATATCTCCTTCCGTTCGGCCTCAATGGCAAGAAGCTTGTGCATCTTCTATGTTCGTCGCGGTCAATGGGAAAAGGCGCTTATCTGCAATTTAGGTGTTTCTGCGTGCTGTGCCCGCCCAAAGAGTGCCCGGGTTAAATCGACAACGTAGGCATGTCGGGTGCCACTGTCTGCACCAGCACAGCAAGTTTTGAGCAAATATCTCCTTCCGTTCGGCCTCAATGGTAAGAAGCTTGTGCATCTTCTCTGTTCGTCGCGGTCAATGGGAAAAGGCGCTTATCTGCAATCTAGGTGTTTCTGCGTGCTGCGCCCGCCCAAAGAGTGCCCGGGTGAAAACGACAACGCAGGCATGTCGGGTGCCCCTGTCTGCACCAGCACAGCAAGTTTTGAGCAAATATCTCCTTCCATTAGGCCGCAATGGCAAGAAGCTTGTGCATCCTCTCTGTTCGTCGCGGTCAATGGGAAAAGGCGCTTATCTGCAATCTAGGTGTTTCTGCGTGCTGCGCCCGCCCAAAGAGTGCCCGGGTGAAAACGACAACGCAGGCATGTCGGGTGCCACTGTCTGCACCAGCACAGCAAGTTTTTAGCAAATATCTCCTTCCGTTCGGCCGCAATGGCAAGAAGCTTGTGCATCTTCTCTGTTCGTCGCTGTCAATGGGAAAAGGCGCTTATCTGCAATCTAGGTGTTTCTGCGTGCTGCGCCCGCCCAAAGAGTGCCCGGGTGAAAACGACAACGCAGGCATGTCGGGTGCCACTGTCTGCACCATTACAGCAAGTTTTGAGCAAATATCTCCTTCCGTTCTGCCGCAATGGCAAGAAGCTTGTGCATCCTCTCTGTTCGTCGCGGTCAATGGGAAAAGGCGCTTATCTGCAATCTAGGTGTTTCTGCGTGCTGCGCCCGCCCAAAGAGTGCCCGGGTGAAAACGACAACGCAGGCATGTCGGGTGCCACTGTCTGCACCAGCACAGCAAGTTTTGAGCAAATATCTCCTTCCGCTCGGCCGCAATGGCAAGAAGCTTGTGCATCTTCTCTGTTCGTCGCGGTCAATGGGAAAAGGCGCTTATCTGCAATCTAGGTGTTTCTGCGTGCTGCGCCCGCCCAAAGAGTGCCCGGGTGAAAACGACAACGCAGGCATGTCGGGTGCCACTGTCTGCACCAGCACAGCAAGTTTTGAGCAAATATCTCCTTCCGTTCGGCCGCAATGGCAAGAAGCTTGTGCATCTTCTCTGTTCGTCGCGGTCAATGGGAAAAGGCGCTTATCTGCAATCTAGGTGTTTCTGCGTGCTTCGCCCGCCCAAAGAGTGCCCAGGTGAAAACGACAACGCAGGCATGTCGGGTGCCACTGTCTGCACCAGCACAGCAAGTTTTGAGCAAATATCTCCTTCCGTTCGGCCGCAATGGCAAGAAGCTTGTGCATCCTCTCTGTTCGTCGCGGTCAATGGGAAAAGGCGCTTATCTGCAATCTAGGTGTTTCTGCGTGCTGCGCCCGCCCAAAGAGTGCCCGGGTGAAAACGACAACGCAGGCATGTCGGGTGCCACTGTCTGCACCAGCACAGCAAGTTTTGAGCAAATATCTCCTTCCGTTCGGCCGCAATGGCAAGAAGCTTGTGCATCTTCTCTGTTCGTCGCGGTCAATGGGAAAAGGCGCTTATCTGCAATCTAGGTGTTTCTGCGTGCTGCACCCGCCCAAAGAGTGCCCGGGTGAAAACGACAACGCAGGCATGTCGGGTGCCACTGTCTGCACCAGCACAGCAAGTTTTGAGCAAATATCTCCTTCCGTTCGGCCGCAATGGCAAGAAGCTTGTGCATCTTCTCTGTTCGTCGCCGTCAATGGGAAAAGGCGCTTATCTGCAATCTAGGTGTTTCTGCGTGCTGCGCCCGCCCAAAGAGTTCCCGGGTGAAAACGACAACGCAGGCATGTCGGGTGCCACTGTCTGCACCAGCAAAGCAAGTTTTGAGCAAATATCTCCTTCCGTTCGGCCGCAATGGCAAGAAGCTTGTGCATCTTCTCTGTTCGTCGCGGTCAATGGGAAAAGGCGCTTATCTGCAATCTAGGTGTTTCTGCGTGCTTCGCCCGCCCAAAGAGTGCCCAGGTGAAAACGACAACGCAGGCATGTCGGGTGCCACTGTCTGCACCAGCACAGCAAGTTTTGAGCAAATATCTCCTTCCGTTCGGCCGCAATGGCAAGAAGCTTGTGCATCTTCTCTGTTCGTCGCGGTCAATGGGAAAAGGCGCTTATCTGCAATCTAGGTGTTTCTGCGTGCTTCGCCCGCCCAAAGAGTGCCAAGGTGAAAACGACAACGCAGGCATGTCGGGTGCCACTGTCTGCACCAGCACAGCAAGTTTTGAGCAAATATCTCCTTCCATTCGGCCGCAATGGCAAGAAGCTTGTGCATCCTCTCTGTTCGTCGCGGTCAATGGGAAAAGGCGCTTATCTGCAATCTAGGTGTTTCTGCGTGCTGCGCCCGCCCAAAGAGTGCCCGGGTGAAAACGACAACGCAGGCATGTCCGGTGCCACTGTCTGCACCAGCACAGCAAGTTTTGAGCAAATATCTCCTTCCGTTCGGCCGCAATGGCAAGAAGCTTGTGCATCTTCTCTGTTCGTCGCGGTCAATGGGAAAAGGCGCTTATCTGCAATCTAGGTGTTTCTGCGTGCTGCGCCCGCCCAAAGAGTGCCCGGGTGAAAACGACAACGCAGGCATGTCGGGTGCCACTGTCTGCACCAGCACAGCAAGTTTTGAGCAAATATCTCCTTCCGTTCGGCCGCAATGGCAAGAAGCTTGTGCATCTTCTCTGTTCGTCGCGGTCAATGGGAAAGGGCGCTTATCTGCAATATAGGTGTTTCTGCGTGCTGCACCCGCCCAAAGAGTGCCCGGGTGAAAACGACAACGCAGGCATGTCGGGTGCCACTGTCTGCACCAGCACAGCAAGTTTTGAGCAAATATCTCCTTCCGTTCGGCCGCAATGGCAAGAAGCTTGTGCATCTTCTCTGTTCGTCGCGGTCAATGGGAAAAGGCGCTTATCTGCAATCTAGGTGTTTCTGCGTGCTGCGCCCGCCCAAAAAGTGCCCGGGTGAAAACGACAAATCAGGCATGTCGGGTGCCACTGTCTGCACCAGCACAGCAAGTTTTGAGCAAATATCTCCTTCCGTTCGGCCGCAATGGCAAGAAGCTTGTGCATCTTCTCTGTTCATCGCGGTCAATGGGAAAAGGCGCTTATCTGCAATCTAGGTGTTTCTGCGTGCTGCGCCCGCCCAAAGAGTGCCCGGGTGAAAACGACAACGCAGGCATGTCGGGTGCCACTGTCTGCACCAGCACAGCTAGTTTTGAGCAAATATCTCCTTCCGTTCGGCCGCAATGGCAAGAAGCTTGTGCATCCTCTCTGTTCGTCGCGGTCAATGGGAAAAGGCGCTTATCTGCAATCTAGGTGTTTCTGCGTGCTGCACCCGCCCAAAGAGTGCCCGGGTGAAAACGACAACTTAGGCATGTCGGGTGCCACTGTCTGCACCAGCACAGCAAGTTTTGAGCAAATATCTCCTTCCGTTCGGCCGCAATGGCAAGAAGCTTGTGCATCTTCTCTGTTCGTCGCGGTCAATGGGAAAAGGCGCTTATCTGCAATCTAGGTGTTTCTGCGTGCTGCGCCCGCCCAAAGAGTGCCCGGGTGAAAACGACAACGCAGGCATGTCGGGTGCCACTGTCTGCACCAGCACAGCAAGTTTTGAGCAAATATCTCCTTCCGTTCGGCCGCAATGGCAAGAAGCTTGTGCATCCTCTCTGTTCGTCGCGGTCAATGGGAAAAGGCGCTTATCTGCAATCTAGGTGTTTCTGCGTGCTGCGCCCGCCCAAAGAGTGCCCGGGTGAAAACGACAACGCAGGCATGTCGGGTGCCACTGTCTGCACCAGCACAGCAAGTTTTGAGCAAATATCTCCTTCCGTTCGGCCGCAATGGTAAGAAGCTTGTGCATCCTCTCTGTTCGTCGCGGTCAATGGGAAAAGGCGCTTATCTGCAATCTAGGTGTTTCTGCGTGCTGCGCCTGCCCAAAGAGTGACCGGGTGAAAACGACAACGCAGGCATGTCGGGTGCCACTGTCTGCACCAGCACAGCAAGTTATGAGCAAATATCTCCTTCCATTCGGCCGCAATGGCAAGAAGCTTGTGCATCCTCTCTGTTCGTCGCGGTCAATGGGAAAAGGCGCTTATCTGCAATCTAGGTGTTTCTGCGTGCTGTGCCCGCCCAAAAAGTGCCCGGGTGAAAACGACAACGCAGGCATGTCGGGTGCCACTGTCTGCACCAGCACAGCAAGTTTTGAGCAAATATCTCCTTCCGTTCGGCCGCAATGGCAAGAAGCTTGTGCATCCTCTCTGTTCGTCGCGGTCAATGGGAAAAGGCGCTTATCTGCAATCTAGGTGTTTCTGCGTGCTGCACCCGCCCAAAGAGTGCCCGGGTGAAAACGACAACGCAGGCATGTCGGGTGCCACTGTCTGCACCAGCACAGCAAGTTTTGAGCAAATATCTCCTTCCGTTCGGCCGCAATGGCAAGAAGCTTGTGCATCCTCTCTGTTCGTCGCGGTCAATGGGAAAAGGCGCTTATCTGCAATCTAGGTGTTTCTGCGTGCTGCGCCCGCCCAAAGAGTGCCCGGGTGAAAACGACAACGCAGGCATGTCGGGTGCCACTGTCTGCACCAGCACAGCAAGTTTTGAGCAAATATCTCCTTCCGTTCGGCCGCAATGGCAAGAAGCTTGTGCATCTTCTCTGTTCGTCGCGGTCAATGGGAAAAGGCGCTTTTCTGCAATCTAGGTGTTTCTGCGTGCTGCGCCCGCCCAAAGAGTGCCCGGGTGAAAACGACAACGCAGGCATGTCGGGTGCCCCTGTCTGCACCAGCACAGCAAGTTTTGAGCAAATATCTCCTTCCGTTCGGCCGCAATGGCAAGAAGCTTGTGCATCTTCTCTGTTCGTCGCGGTCAATGGGAAAAGGCGCTTATCTGCAATCTAGGTGTTTCTGCGTGCTGCGCCCGCCCAAAGAGTGCCCGGGTGAAAACGACAACGCAGGCATGTCGGGTGCCACTGTCTGCACCAGCACAGCAAGTTTTGAGCAAATATCTCCTTCCGTTCGGCCGCAATGGCAAGAAGCTTGTGCATCCTCTCTGTTCGTCGCGGTCAATGGGAAAAGGCGCTTATCTGCAATCTAGGTGTTTCTGCGTGCTGCGCCCGCCCAAAGAGTGCCCGGGTGAAAACGACAACGCAGGCATGTCGGGTGCCACTGTCTGCACCAGCACAGCAAGTTTTGAGCAAATATCTCCTTCCGTTCGGCCGCAATGGCAAGAAGCTTGTGCATCTTCTCTGTTCGTCGCGGTCAATGGGAAAAGGCGCTTATCTGCAATCTAGGTGTTTCTGCGTGCTGCACCCGCCCAAAGAGTGCCCGTGTGAAAACGACAACGCAGGCATGTCGGGTGCCACTGTCTGCACCAGCACAGCAAGTTTTGAGCAAATATCTCCTTTCGTTCGGCCGCAATGGCAAGAAGCTTGTGCATCTTCTCTGTTCGTCGCGGTCAATGGGAAAAGGCGCATATCTGCAATCTAGGTGTTTCTGCATGCTGCACCCGCCCAAACAGTGCCCGGGTGAAAACGACAACGCAGGCATGTCGGGTGCCACTGTCTGCACCAGCACAGCAAGTTTTTAGCAAATATCTCCTTCCGTTCGGCCGCAATGGCAAGAAGCTTGTGCATCTTCTCTGTTCGTCGCTGTCAATGGGAAAAGGCGCTTATCTGCAATCTAGGTGTTTCTGCGTGCTGCGCCCGCCCAAAGAGTGCCCGGGTGAAAACGACAACGCAGGCATGTCGGGTGCCACTGTCTGCACCAGCACAGCAAGTTTTGAACAAATATCTCCTTCCGTTCGGCCGCAATGGCAAGAAGCTTGTGCATCTTCTATGTTCGTTGCGGTCAATGGGAAAAGGCGCTTATCTGCAATCTAGGTGTTTCTGCGTGCTGCGCCCGCCAAAAGAGTGCCCGGGTTAAATCGACAACGCAGGCATGTCGGGTGCCACTGTCTGCACCAGCACAGCAAGTTTTGAGCAAATATCTCCTTCCGTTCGGCCTCAAAGGTAAGAAGCTTGTGCATCTTCTCTGTTCGTCGCTGTCAATGGGAAAAGGCGCTTATCTGCAATCTAGGTGTTTCTGCGTGCTGCGCCCGCCCAAAGAGTGCCCGGGTGAAAACGACAACGCAGGCATGTCGGGTGCCACTGTCTGCACCAGCACAGCAAGTTTTGAGCAAATATCTCCTTCCGTTCGGCCGCAATGGCAAGAAGCTTGTGCATCTTCTATGTTCGTTGCGGTCAATGGGAAAAGGCGCTTATCTGCAATCTAGGTGTTTCTGCGTGCTGCGCCCGCCCAAAGAGTGCCCGGGTTAAATCGACAACGCAGGCATGTCGGGTGCCACTGTCTGCACCAGCACAGCAAGTTTTGAGCAAATATCTCCTTCCGTTCGGCCTCAAAGGTAAGAAGCTTGTGCATCTTCTCTGTTCGTCGCGGTCAATGGGAAAAGGCGCTTATCTGCAATCTAGGTGTTTCTGCGTGCTGCGCCCGCCCAAAGAGTGCCCGGGTGAAAACGACAACGCAGGCATGTCGGGTGCCACTGTCTGCACCATTACAGCAAGTTTTGAGCAAATATCTCCTTCCGTTCTGCCGCAATGGCAAGAAGCTTGTGCATCTCTGTTCGTCGCGGTCAATGGGAAAAGGCGCTTATCTGCAATCTAGGTGTTTCTGCGTGCTGCGCCCGCCAAAAGAGTGCCCGGGTGAAAACGACAACGCAGGCATGTCGGGTGCCACTGTCTGCACCAGCACAGCAAGTTTTGAGCAAATATCTCCTTCCGTTCGGCCGCAATGGCAAGAAGCTTGTGCATCTTCTCTGTTCGTCGCGGTCAATGGGAAAAGGCGCTTATCTGCAATCTAGGTGTTTCTGCGTGCTGCGCCCGCCCAAAGAGTGCCCGGGTGAAAACGACAACGCAGGCATGTCGGGTGCCACTGTCTGCACCAGCACAGCAAGTTTTGAGCAAATATCTCCTTCCGTTCGGCCGCAATGGCAAGAAGCTTGTGCATCTTCTCTGTTCGTCGCGGTCAATGGGAAAGGGCGCTTATCTGCAATCTAGGTGTTTCTGCGTGCTGCACCCGCCCAAAGAGTGCCCGGGTGAAAACGACAACGCAGGCATGTCGGGTGCCACTGTCTGCACCAGCACAGCAAGTTTTGAGCAAATATCTCCTTCCGTTCGGCCGCAATGGCAAGAAGCTTGTGCATCTTCTCTGTTCGTCGCGGTCAATGGGAAAAGGCGCTTATCTGCAATCTAGGTGTTTCTGCGTGCTGCGCCCGCCCAAAAAGTGCCCGGGTGAAAACGACAAATCAGGCATGTCGGGTGCCACTGTCTGCACCAGCACAGCAAGTTTTGAGCAAATATCTCCTTCCGTTCGGCCGCAATGGCAAGAAGCTTGTGCATCTTCTCTGTTCGTCGCGGTCAATGGGAAAAGGCGCTTATCTGCAATCTAGGTGTTTCTGCGTGCTGCGCCCGCCCAAAGAGTGCCCGGGTGAAAACGACAACGCAGGCATGTCGGGTGCCACTGTCTGCACCAGCACAGCAAGTTTTGAGCAAATATCTCCTTCCGTTCGGCCGCAATGGCAAGAAGCTTGTGCATCTTCTCTGTTCGTCGCGGTCAATGGGAAAGGGCGCTTATCTGCAATCTAGGTGTTTCTGCGTGCTGCACCCGCCCAAAGAGTGCCCGGGTGAAAACGACAACGCAGGCATGTCGGGTGCCACTGTCTGCACCAGCACAGCAAGTTTTGAGCAAATATCTCCTTCCGTTCGGCCGCAATGGCAAGAAGCTTGTGCATCTTCTCTGTTCGTCGCGGTCAATGGGAAAAGGCGCTTATCTGCAATCTAGGTGTTTCTGCGTGCTGCGCCCGCCCAAAGAGTGCCCGGGTGAAAACGACAACGCAGGCATGTCGGGTGCCACTGTCTGCACCAGCACAGCTAGTTTTGAGCTAATATCTCCTTCCGTTCGGCCGCAATGGCAAGAAGCTTGTGCATCCTCTCTGTTCGTCGCGGTCAATGGGAAAAGGCGCTTATCTGCAATCTAGGTGTTTCTGCGTGCTGCACCCGCCCAAAGAGTGCCCGGGTGAAAACGACAACTTAGGCATGTCGGGTGCCACTGTCTGCACCAGCACAGCAAGTTTTGAGCAAATATCTCCTTCCGTTCGGCCGCAATGGCAAGAAGCTTGTGCATCTTCTCTGTTCGTCGCGGTCAATGGGAAAAGGCGCTTATCTGCAATCTAGGTGTTTCTGCGTGCTGCGCCCGCCCAAAGAGTGCCCGGGTGAAAACGACAACGCAGGCATGTCGGGTGCCACTGTCTGCACCAGCACAGCAAGTTTTGAGCAAATATCTCCTTCCGTTCGGCCGCAATGGCAAGAAGCTTGTGCATCCTCTCTGTTCGTCGCGGTCAATGGGAAAAGGCGCTTATCTGCAATCTAGGTGTTTCTGCGTGCTGCGCCCGCCCAAAGAGTGCCCGGGTGAAAACGACAACGCAGGCATGTCGGGTGCCACTGTCTGCACCAGCACAGCAAGTTTTGAGCAAATATCTCCTTCCGTTCGGCCGCAATGGTAAGAAGCTTGTGCATCCTCTCTGTTCGTCGCGGTCAATGGGAAAAGGCGCTTATCTGCAATCTAGGTGTTTCTGCGTGCTGCGCCTGCCCAAAGAGTGCCCGGGTGAAAACGACAACGCAGGCATGTCGGGTGCCACTGTCTGCACCAGCACAGCAAGTTTTGAGCAAATATCTCCTTCCATTCGGCCGCAATGGCAAGAAGCTTGTGCATCCTCTCTGTTCGTCGCGGTCAATGGGAAAAGGCGCTTATCTGCAATCTAGGTGTTTCTGCGTGCTGTGCCCGCCCAAAAAGTGCCCGGGTGAAAACGACAACGCAGGCATGTCGGGTGCCACTGTCTGCACCAGCACAGCAAGTTTTGAGCAAATATCTCCTTCCGTTCGGCCGCAATGGCAAGAAGCTTGTGCATCCTCTCTGTTCGTCGCGGTCAATGGGAAAAGGCGCTTATCTGCAATCTAGGTGTTTCTGCGTGCTGCACCCGCCCAAAGAGTGCCCGGGTGAAAACGACAACGCAGGCATGTCGGGTGCCACTGTCTGCACCAGCACAGCAAGTTTTGAGCAAATATCTCCTTCCGTTCGGCCGCAATGGCAAGAAGCTTGTGCATCCTCTCTGTTCGTCGCGGTCAATGGGAAAAGGCGCTTATCTGCAATCTAGGTGTTTCTGCGTGCTGCGCCCGCCCAAAGAGTGCCCGGGTGAAAACGACAACGCAGGCATGTCGGGTGCCACTGTCTGCACCAGCACAGCAAGTTTTGAGCAAATATCTCCTTCCGTTCGGCCGCAATGGCAAGAAGCTTGTGCATCCTCTCTGTTCGTCGCGGTCAATGGGAAAAGGCGCTTATCTGCAATCTAGGTGTTTCTGCGTGCTGCGCCCGCCCAAAGAGTGCCCGGGTGAAAACGACAACGCAGGCATGTCGGGTGCCACTGTCTGCACCAGCACAGCAAGTTTTGAGCAAATATCTCCTTCCGTTCGGCCGCAATGGTAAGAAGCTTGTGCATCCTCTCTGTTCGTCGCGGTCAATGGGAAAAGGCGCTTATCTGCAATCTAGGTGTTTCTGCGTGCTGCGCCTGCCCAAAGAGTGCCCGGGTGAAAACGACAACGCAGGCATGTCGGGTGCCACTGTCTGCACCAGCACAGCAAGTTATGAGCAAATATCTCCTTCCATTCGGCCGCAATGGCAAGAAGCTTGTGCATCCTCTCTGTTCGTCGCGGTCAATGGGAAAAGGCGCTTATCTGCAATCTAGGTGTTTCTGCGTGCTGTGCCCGCCCAAAAAGTGCCCGGGTGAAAACGACAACGCAGGCATGTCGGGTGTCACTGTCTGCACCAGCACAGCAAGTTTTGAGCAAATATCTCCTTCCGTTCGGCCGCAATGGCAAGAAGCTTGTGCATCCTCTCTGTTCGTCGCGGTCAATGGGAAAAGGCGCTTATCTGCAATCTAGGTGTTTCTGCGTGCTGCACCCGCCCAAAGAGTGCCCGGGTGAAAACGACAACGCAGGCATGTCGGGTGCCACTGTCTGCACCAGCACAGCAAGTTTTGAGCAAATATCTCCTTCCGTTCGGCCGCAATGGCAAGAAGCTTGTGCATCTTCTCTGTTCGTCGCGGTCAATGGGAAAAGGCGCTTATCTGCAATCTAGGTGTTTCTGCGTGCTGCACCCGCCCAAAGAGTGCCCGTGTGAAAACGACAACGCAGGCATGTCGGGTGCCACTGTCTGCACCAGCACAGCAAGTTTTGAGCAAATATCTCCTTTCGTTCGGCCGCAATGGCAAGAAGCTTGTGCATCTTCTCTGTTCGTCGCGGTCAATGGGAAAAGGCGCATATCTGCAATCTAGGTGTTTCTGCATGCTGCACCCGCCCAAACAGTGCCCGGGTGAAAACGACAACGCAGGCATGTCGGGTGCCACTGTCTGCACCAGCACAGCAAGTTTTTAGCAAATATCTCCTTCCGTTCGGCCGCAATGGCAAGAAGCTTGTGCATCTTCTCTGTTCGTCGCTGTCAATGGGAAAAGGCGCTTATCTGCAATCTAGGTGTTTCTGCGTGCTGCGCCCGCCCAAAGAGTGCCCGGGTGAAAACGACAACGCAGGCATGTCGGGTGCCACTGTCTGCACCAGCACAGCAAGTTTTGAACAAATATCTCCTTCCGTTCGGCCGCAATGGCAAGAAGCTTGTGCATCTTCTATGTTCGTTGCGGTCAATGGGAAAAGGCGCTTATCTGCAATCTAGGTGTTTCTGCGTGCTGCGCCCGCCCAAAGAGTGCCCGGGTTAAATCGACAACGCAGGCATGTCGGGTGCCACTGTCTGCACCAGCACAGCAAGTTTTGAGCAAATATCTCCTTCCGTTCGGCCTCAAAGGTAAGAAGCTTGTGCATCTTCTCTGTTCGTCGCTGTCAATGGGAAAAGGCGCTTATCTGCAATCTAGGTGTTTCTGCGTGCTGCGCCCGCCCAAAGAGTGCCCGGGTGAAAACGACAACGCAGGCATGTCGGGTGCCACTGTCTGCACCAGCACAGCAAGTTTTGAGCAAATATCTCCTTCCGTTCGGCCGCAATGGCAAGAAGCTTGTGCATCTTCTATGTTCGTTGCGGTCAATGGGAAAAGGCGCTTATCTGCAATCTAGGTGTTTCTGCGTGCTGCGCCCGCCCAAAGAGTGCCCGGGTTAAATCGACAACGCAGGCATGTCGGGTGCCACTGTCTGCACCAGCACAGCAAGTTTTGAGCAAATATCTCCTTCCGTTCGGCCTCAAAGGTAAGAAGCTTGTGCATCTTCTCTGTTCGTCGCGGTCAATGGGAAAAGGCGCTTATCTGCAATCTAGGTGTTTCTGCGAGCTTCGCCCGCCCAAAGAGTGCCCAGGTGAAAACGACAACGCAGGCATGTCGGGTGCCACTGTCTGCACCAGCACAGCAAGTTTTGAGCAAATATCTCCTTCTGTTCGGCCGCAATGGCAAGAAGCTTGTGCATCCTCTCTGTTCGTCGCGGTCAATGGGAAAAGGCGCTTATCTGCAATCTAGGTGTTTCTGCGTGCTGCGCCCGCCCAAAGAGTGCCCGGGTGAAAACGACAACGCAGGCATGTCGGGTGCCACTGTCTGCACCATTACAGCAAGTTTTGAGCAAATATCTCCTTCCGTTCTGCCGCAATGGCAAGAAGCTTGTGCATCTCTGTTCGTCGCGGTCAATGGGAAAAGGCGCTTATCTGCAATCTAGGTGTTTCTGCGTGCTGCGCCCGCCAAAAGAGTGCCCGGGTGAAAACGACAACGCAGGCATGTCGGGTGCCACTGTCTGCACCAGCACAGCAAGTTTTGAGCAAATATCTCCTTCCGTTCGGCCGCAATGGCAAGAAGCTTGTGCATCTTCTCTGTTCGTCGCGGTCAATGGGAAAAGGCGCTTATCTGCAATCTAGGTGTTTCTGCGTGCTGCGCCCGCCCAAAGAGTGCCCGGGTGAAAACGACAACGCAGGCATGTCGGGTGCCACTGTCTGCACCAGCACAGCAAGTTTTGAGCAAATATCTCCTTCCGTTCGGCCGCAATGGCAAGAAGCTTGTGCATCTTCTCTGTTCGTCGCGGTCAATGGGAAAGGGCGCTTATCTGCAATCTAGGTGTTTCTGCGTGCTGCACCCGCCCAAAGAGTGCCCGGGTGAAAACGACAACGCAGGCATGTCGGGTGCCACTGTCTGCACCAGCACAGCAAGTTTTGAGCAAATATCTCCTTCCGTTCGGCCGCAATGGCAAGAAGCTTGTGCATCTTCTCTGTTCGTCGCGGTCAATAGGAAAAGGCGCTTATCTGCAATCTAGGTGTTTCTGCGTGCTGCGCCCGCCCAAAAAGTGCCCGGGTGAAAACGACAAATCAGGCATGTCGGGTGCCACTGTCTGCACCAGCACAGCAAGTTTTGAGCAAATATCTCCTTCCGTTCGGCCGCAATGGCAAGAAGCTTGTGCATCTTCTCTGTTCGTCGCGGTCAATGGGAAAAGGCGCTTATCTGCAATCTAGGTGTTTCTGCGTGCTGCGCCCGCCCAAAGAGTGCCCGGGTGAAAACGACAACGCAGGCATGTCGGGTGCCACTGTCTGCACCAGCACAGCTAGTTTTGAGCTAATATCTCCTTCCGTTCGGCCGCAATGGCAAGAAGCTTGTGCATCCTCTCTGTTCGTCGCGGTCAATGGGAAAAGGCGCTTATCTGCAATCTAGGTGTTTCTGCGTGCTGCACCCGCCCAAAGAGTGCCCGGGTGAAAACGACAACTTAGGCATGTCGGGTGCCACTGTCTGCACCAGCACAGCAAGTTTTGAGCAAATATCTCCTTCCGTTCGGCCGCAATGGCAAGAAGCTTGTGCATCTTCTCTGTTCGTCGCGGTCAATGGGAAAAGGCGCTTATCTGCAATCTAGGTGTTTCTGCGTGCTGCGCCCGCCCAAAGAGTGCCCGGGTGAAAACGACAACGCAGGCATGTCGGGTGCCACTGTCTGCACCAGCACAGCAAGTTTTGAGCAAATATCTCCTTCCGTTCGGCCGCAATGGCAAGAAGCTTGTGCATCCTCTCTGTTCGTCGCGGTCAATGGGAAAAGGCGCTTATCTGCAATCTAGGTGTTTCTGCGTGCTGCGCCCGCCCAAAGAGTGCCCGGGTGAAAACGACAACGCAGGCATGTCGGGTGCCACTGTCTGCACCAGCACAGCAAGTTTTGAGCAAATATCTCCTTCCGTTCGGCCGCAATGGTAAGAAGCTTGTGCATCCTCTCTGTTCGTCGCGGTCAATGGGAAAAGGCGCTTATCTGCAATCTAGGTGTTTCTGCGTGCTGCGCCTGCCCAAAGAGTGCCCGGGTGAAAACGACAACGCAGGCATGTCGGGTGCCACTGTCTGCACCAGCACAGCAAGTTATGAGCAAATATCTCCTTCCATTCGGCCGCAATGGCAAGAAGCTTGTGCATCCTCTCTGTTCGTCGCGGTCAATGGGAAAAGGCGCTTATCTGCAATCTAGGTGTTTCTGCGTGCTGTGCCCGCCCAAAAAGTGCCCGGGTGAAAACGACAACGCAGGCATGTCGGGTGCCACTGTCTGCACCAGCACAGCAAGTTTTGAGCAAATATCTGCTTCCGTTCGGCCGCAATGGCAAGAAGCTTGTGCATCCTCTCTGTTCGTCGCGGTCAATGGGAAAAGGCGCTTATCTGCAATCTAGGTGTTTCTGCGTGCTGCGCCCGCCCAAAGAGTGCCCGGGTGAAAACGACAACGCAGGCATGTCGGGTGCCACTGTCTGCACCAGCACAGCAAGTTTTGAGCAAATATCTCCTTCCGTTCGGCCGCAATGGCAAGAAGCTTGTGCATCTTCTCTGTTCGTCGCGGTCAATGGGAAAAGGCGCTTATCTGCAATCTAGGTGTTTCTGCGTGCTGCGCCCGCCCAAAGAGTGCCCGGGTGAAAACGACAACGCAGGCATGTCGGGTGCCACTGTCTGCACAAGCACAGCAAGTTTTGAGCAAATATCTCCTTCCGTTCGGCCGCAATGGCAAGAAGCTTGTGCATCTTCTCTGTTCGTCGCTGTCAATGGGAAAAGGCGCTTATCTGCAATCTAGGTGTTTCTGCGTGCTGCGCCCGCCCAAAGAGTGCCCGGGTTAAATCGACAACGCAGGCATGTCGGGTGCCACTGTCTGCACCAGCACAGCAAGTTTTGAGCAAATATCTCCTTCCGTTCGGCCGCAATGGCAAGAAGCTTGTGCATCTTCTCTGTTCGTCGCGGTCAATGGGAAAAGGCGCTTATCTGCAATCTAGGTGTTTCTGCGAGCTTCGCCCGCCCAAAGAGTGCCCAGGTGAAAACGACAACGCAGGCATGTCGGGTGCCACTGTCTGCACCAGCACAGCAAGTTTTGAGCAAATATCTCCTTCTGTTCGGCCGCAATGGCAAGAAGCTTGTGCATCCTCTCTGTTCGTCGCGGTCAATGGGAAAAGGCGCTTATCTGCAATCTAGGTGTTTCTGCGTGCTGCGCCCGCCCAAAGAGTGCCCGGGTGAAAACGACAACGCAGGCATGTCGGGTGCCACTGTCTGCACCAGCACAGCAAGTTTTGAGCAAATATCTCCTTCCGTTCGGCCGCAATGGCAAGAAGCTTGTGCATCTTCTCTGTTCGTCGCGGTCAATGGGAAAAGGCGCTTATCTGCAATCTAGGTGTTTCTGCGTGCTGCACCCGCCCAAAGAGTGCCCGGGTGAAAACGACAACGCAGGCATGTCGGGTGCCACTGTCTGCACCAGCACAGCAAGTTTTGAGCAAATATCTCCTTCCGTTCGGCCGCAATGGCAAGAAGCTTGTGCATCTTCTCTGTTCGTCGCCGTCAATGGGAAAAGGCGCTTATCTGCAATCTAGGTGTTTCTGCGTGCTGCGCCCGCCCAAAGAGTGCCCGGGTGAAAACGACAAAGCAGGCATGTCGGGTGCCACTGTCTGCACCAGCAAAGCAAGTTTTGAGCAAATATCTCCTTCCGTTCGGCCGCAATGGCAAGAAGCTTGTGCATCTTCTCTGTTCGTCGCGGTCAATGGGAAAAGGCGCTTATCTGCAATCTAGGTGTTTCTGCGTGCTTCGCCCGCCCAAAGAGTGCCCAGGTGAAAACGACAACGCAGGCATGTCGGGTGCCACTGTCTGCACCAGCACAGCAAGTTTTGAGCAAATATCTCCTTCCGTTCGGCCGCAATGGCAAGAAGCTTGTGCATCTTCTCTGTTCGTCGCGGTCAATGGGAAAAGGCACTTATCTGCAATCTAGGTGTTTCTGCGTGCTTCGCCCGCCCAAAGAGTGCCAAGGTGAAAACGACAACGCAGGCATGTCGGGTGCCACTGTCTGCACCAGCACAGCAAGTTTTGAGCAAATATCTCCTTCCATTCGGCCGCAATGGCAAGAAGCTTGTGCATCCTCTCTGTTCGTCGCGGTCAATGGGAAAAGGCGCTTATCTGCAATCTAGGTGTTTCTGCGTGCTGCGCCCGCCCAAAGAGTGCCCGGGTGAAAACGACAACGCAGGCATGTCCGGTGCCACTGTCTGCACCAGCACAGCAAGTTTTGAGCAAATATCTCCTTCCGTTCGGCCGCAATGGCAAGAAGCTTGTGCATCTTCTCTGTTCGTCGCGGTCAATGGGAAAAGGCGCTTATCTGCAATCTAGGTGTTTCTGCGTGCTGCACCCGCCCAAAGAGTGCCCGGGTGAAAACGACAACGCAGGCATGTCGGGTGCCACTGTCTGCACCAGCACAGAAAGTTTTGAGCAAATATCTCCTTCCGTTCGGCCGCAATGGCAAGAAGCTTGTGCATCTTCTCTGTTCGTCGCGGTCAATGGGAAAAGGCGCTTATCTGCAATCTAGGTGTTTCTGCGTGCTGCGCCCGCCCAAAGAGTGCCCGGGTGAAAACGACAACGCAGGCATGTCGGGTGCTACTGTCTGCACCAGCACAGCAAGTTTTGAGCAAATATCTCCTTCCGTTCGGCCGCAATGGCAAGAAGCTTGTGCATCTTCTCTGTTCGTCGCGGTCAATGGGAAAAGGCGCTTATCTGCAATCTAGGTGTTTCTGCGTGCTTCGCCCGCCCAAAGAGTGCCCAGGTGAAAACGACAACGCAGGCATGTCGGGTGCCACTGTCTGCACCAGCACAGCAAGTTTTGAGCAAATATCTCCTTCCGTTCGGCCGCAATGGCAAGAAGCTTGTGCATCTTCTCTGTTCGTCGCGGTCAATGGGAAAAGGCGCTTATCTGCAATCTAGGTGTTTCTGCGTGCTGCGCCCGCCCAAAGAGTGCCCGGGTCAAAACGACAACGCAGGCATGTCGGGTGCCACTGTCTGCACCAGCACAGCAAGTTTTGAGCAAATATCTCCTTCCTTTCGGCCGCAATGGCAAGAAGCTTGTGCATCTTCTATGTTCGTCGCGGTCAATGGGAAAAGGCGCTTATCTGCAATCTAGGTGTTTCTGCGTGCTGCGCCCGCCCAAAGAGTGCCCGGGTTAAAGCGACAACGCAGGCATGTCGGGTGCCACTGTCTGCACCAGCACAGCAAGTTTTGAGCAAATATCTCCTTCCGTTCGGCCGCAATGGCAAGAAGCTTGTGCATCTTCTCTGTTCGTCGCGGTCAATGGGAAAAGGCGCTTATCTGCAATCTAGGTGTTTCTGCGTGCTGCGCCCGCCCAAAGAGTGCCCGGGTCAAAACGACAACGCAGGCATGTCGGGTGCCACTGTCTGCACCAGCACAGCAAGTTTTGAGCAAATATCTCCTTCCTTTCGGCCGCAATGGCAAGAAGCTTGTGCATCTTCTATGTTCGTCGCGGTCAATGGGAAAAGGCGCTTATCTGCAATCTAGGTGTTTCTGCGTGCTGCGCCCGCCCAAAGAGTGCCCGGGTTAAAGCGACAACGCAGGCATGTCGGGTGCCACTGTCTGCACCAGCAGAGCAAGTTTTGAGCAAATATCTCCTTCCGTTCGGCCGCAATGGCAAGAAGCTTGTGCATCTTCTCTGTTCGTCGCGGTCAATGGGAAAAGGCGCTTATCTGCAATCTAGGTGTTTCTGCGTGCTGCGCCCGCCCAAAGAGTTCCCGGGTGAAAACGACAACGCAGGCATGTCGGGTGCCACTGTCTGCACCAGCAAAGCAAGTTTTGAGCAAATATCTCCTTCCGTTCGGCCGCAATGGCAAGAAGCTTGTGCATCTTCTCTGTTCGTCGCGGTCAATGGGAAAAGGCGCTTATCTGCAATCTAGGTGTTTCTGCGTGCTTCGCCCGCCCAAAGAGTGCCCAGGTGAAAACGACAACGCAGGCATGTCGGGTGCCACTGTCTGCACCAGCACAGCAAGTTTTGAGCAAATATCTCCTTCCGTTCGGCCGCAATGGCAAGAAGCTTGTGCATCTTCTCTGTTCGTCGCGGTCAATGGGAAAAGGCGCTTATCTGCAATCTAGGTGTTTCTGCGTGCTTCGCCCGCCCAAAGAGTGCCAAGGTGAAAACGACAACGCAGGCATGTCGGGTGCCACTGTCTGCACCAGCACAGCAAGTTTTGAGCAAATATCTCCTTCCATTCAGCCGCAATGGCAAGAAGCTTGTGCATCCTCTCTGTTCGTCGCGGTCAATGGGAAAAGGCGCTTATCTGCAATCTAGGTGTTTCTGCGTGCTGCGCCCGCCCAAAGAGTGCCCGGGTGAAAACGACAACGCAGGCATGTCCGGTGCCACTGTCTGCACCAGCACAGCAAGTTTTGAGCAAATATCTCCTTCCGTTCGGCCGCAATGGCAAGAAGCTTGTGCATCTTCTCTGTTCGTCGCGGTCAATGGGAAAAGGCGCTTATCTGCAATCTAGGTGTTTCTGCGTGCTGCGCCCGCCCAAAGAGTGCCCGGGTGAAAACGACAACGCAGGCATGTCGGGTGCCACTGTCTGCACCAGCACAGCAAGTTTTGAGCAAATATCTCCTTCCGTTCGGCCGCAATGGCAAGAAGCTTGTGCATCTTCTCTGTTCGTCGCGGTCAATGGGAAAGGGCGCTTATCTGCAATATAGGTGTTTCTGCGTGCTGCACCCGCCCAAAGAGTGCCCGGGTGAAAACGACAACGCAGGCATGTCGGGTGCCACTGTCTGCACCAGCACAGCAAGTTTTGAGCAAATATCTCCTTCCGTTCGGCCGCAATGGCAAGAAGCTTGTGCATCTTCTCTGTTCGTCGCGGTCAATGGGAAAAGGCGCTTATCTGCAATCTAGGTGTTTCTGCGTGCTGCGCCCGCCCAAAAAGTGCCCGGGTGAAAACGACAAATCAGGCATGTCGGGTGCCACTGTCTGCACCAGCACAGCAAGTTTTGAGCAAATATCTCCTTCCGTTCGGCCGCAATGGCAAGAAGCTTGTGCATCTTCTCTGTTCATCGCGGTCAATGGGAAAAGGCGCTTATCTGCAATCTAGGTGTTTCTGCGTGCTGCGCCCGCCCAAAGAGTGCCCGGGTGAAAACGACAACGCAGGCATGTCGGGTGCCACTGTCTGCACCAGCACAGCTAGTTTTGAGCAAATATCTCCTTCCGTTCGGCCGCAATGGCAAGAAGCTTGTGCATCCTCTCTGTTCGTCGCGGTCAATGGGAAAAGGCGCTTATCTGCAATCTAGGTGTTTCTGCGTGCTGCACCCGCCCAAAGAGTGCCCGGGTGAAAACGACAACTTAGGCATGTCGGGTGCCACTGTCTGCACCAGCACAGCAAGTTTTGAGCAAATATCTCCTTCCGTTCGGCCGCAATGGCAAGAAGCTTGTGCATCTTCTCTGTTCGTCGCGGTCAATGGGAAAAGGCGCTTATCTGCAATCTAGGTGTTTCTGCGTGCTGCGCCCGCCCAAAGAGTGCCCGGGTGAAAACGACAACGCAGGCATGTCGGGTGCCACTGTCTGCACCAGCACAGCAAGTTTTGAGCAAATATCTCCTTCCGTTCGGCCGCAATGGCAAGAAGCTTGTGCATCCTCTCTGTTCGTCGCGGTCAATGGGAAAAGGCGCTTATCTGCAATCTAGGTGTTTCTGCGTGCTGCGCCCGCCCAAAGAGTGCCCGGGTGAAAACGACAACGCAGGCATGTCGGGTGCCACTGTCTGCACCAGCACAGCAAGTTTTGAGCAAATATCTCCTTCCGTTCGGCCGCAATGGTAAGAAGCTTGTGCATCCTCTCTGTTCGTCGCGGTCAATGGGAAAAGGCGCTTATCTGCAATCTAGGTGTTTCTGCGTGCTGCGCCTGCCCAAAGAGTGACCGGGTGAAAACGACAACGCAGGCATGTCGGGTGCCACTGTCTGCACCAGCACAGCAAGTTATGAGCAAATATCTCCTTCCATTCGGCCGCAATGGCAAGAAGCTTGTGCATCCTCTCTGTTCGTCGCGGTCAATGGGAAAAGGCGCTTATCTGCAATCTAGGTGTTTCTGCGTGCTGTGCCCGCCCAAAAAGTGCCCGGGTGAAAACGACAACGCAGGCATGTCGGGTGCCACTGTCTGCACCAGCACAGCAAGTTTTGAGCAAATATCTCCTTCCGTTCGGCCGCAATGGCAAGAAGCTTGTGCATCCTCTCTGTTCGTCGCGGTCAATGGGAAAAGGCGCTTATCTGCAATCTAGGTGTTTCTGCGTGCTGCACCCGCCCAAAGAGTGCCCGGGTGAAAACGACAACGCAGGCATGTCGGGTGCCACTGTCTGCACCAGCACAGCAAGTTTTGAGCAAATATCTCCTTCCGTTCGGCCGCAATGGCAAGAAGCTTGTGCATCCTCTCTGTTCGTCGCGGTCAATGGGAAAAGGCGCTTATCTGCAATCTAGGTGTTTCTGCGTGCTGCGCCCGCCCAAAGAGTGCCCGGGTGAAAACGACAACGCAGGCATGTCGGGTGCCACTGTCTGCACCAGCACAGCAAGTTTTGAGCAAATATCTCCTTCCGTTCGGCCGCAATGGCAAGAAGCTTGTGCATCTTCTCTGTTCGTCGCGGTCAATGGGAAAAGGCGCTTTTCTGCAATCTAGGTGTTTCTGCGTGCTGCGCCCGCCCAAAGAGTGCCCGGGTGAAAACGACAACGCAGGCATGTCGGGTGCCCCTGTCTGCACCAGCACAGCAAGTTTTGAGCAAATATCTCCTTCCGTTCGGCCGCAATGGCAAGAAGCTTGTGCATCTTCTCTGTTCGTCGCGGTCAATGGGAAAAGGCGCTTATCTGCAATCTAGGTGTTTCTGCGTGCTGCGCCCGCCCAAAGAGTGCCCGGGTGAAAACGACAACGCAGGCATGTCGGG
Organism: Hyla sarda; assembly: GCF_029499605.1. Classification (NCBI taxonomy): domain Eukaryota; kingdom Metazoa; phylum Chordata; class Amphibia; order Anura; family Hylidae; genus Hyla; species Hyla sarda. The sequence goes on from NW_026608406.1 coordinate 27,752, forward strand.
TGCCACTGTCTGCACCAGCACAGCAAGTTTTGAGCAAATATCTCCTTCCGTTCGGCCGCAATGGCAAGAAGCTTGTGCATCCTCTCTGTTCGTCGCGGTCAATGGGAAAAGGCGCTTATCTGCAATCTAGGTGTTTCTGCGTGCTGCGCCCGCCCAAAGAGTGCCCGGGTGAAAACGACAACGCAGGCATGTCGGGTGCCACTGTCTGCACCAGCACAGCAAGTTTTGAGCAAATATCTCCTTCCGTTCGGCCGCAATGGCAAGAAGCTTGTGCATCTTCTCTGTTCGTCGCGGTCAATGGGAAAAGGCGCTTATCTGCAATCTAGGTGTTTCTGCGTGCTGCACCCGCCCAAAGAGTGCCCGTGTGAAAACGACAACGCAGGCATGTCGGGTGCCACTGTCTGCACCAGCACAGCAAGTTTTGAGCAAATATCTCCTTTCGTTCGGCCGCAATGGCAAGAAGCTTGTGCATCTTCTCTGTTCGTCGCGGTCAATGGGAAAAGGCGCATATCTGCAATCTAGGTGTTTCTGCATGCTGCACCCGCCCAAACAGTGCCCGGGTGAAAACGACAACGCAGGCATGTCGGGTGCCACTGTCTGCACCAGCACAGCAAGTTTTTAGCAAATATCTCCTTCCGTTCGGCCGCAATGGCAAGAAGCTTGTGCATCTTCTCTGTTCGTCGCTGTCAATGGGAAAAGGCGCTTATCTGCAATCTAGGTGTTTCTGCGTGCTGCGCCCGCCAAAAGAGTGCCCGGGTTAAATCGACAACGCAGGCATGTCGGGTGCCACTGTCTGCACCAGCACAGCAAGTTTTGAGCAAATATCTCCTTCCGTTCGGCCTCAAAGGTAAGAAGCTTGTGCATCTTCTCTGTTCGTCGCTGTCAATGGGAAAAGGCGCTTATCTGCAATCTAGGTGTTTCTGCGTGCTGCGCCCGCCCAAAGAGTGCCCGGGTGAAAACGACAACGCAGGCATGTCGGGTGCCACTGTCTGCACCAGCACAGCAAGTTTTGAGCAAATATCTCCTTCCGTTCGGCCGCAATGGCAAGAAGCTTGTGCATCTTCTATGTTCGTTGCGGTCAATGGGAAAAGGCGCTTATCTGCAATCTAGGTGTTTCTGCGTGCTGCGCCCGCCCAAAGAGTGCCCGGGTTAAATCGACAACGCAGGCATGTCGGGTGCCACTGTCTGCACCAGCACAGCAAGTTTTGAGCAAATATCTCCTTCCGTTCGGCCTCAAAGGTAAGAAGCTTGTGCATCTTCTCTGTTCGTCGCGGTCAATGGGAAAAGGCGCTTATCTGCAATCTAGGTGTTTCTGCGTGCTGCGCCCGCCCAAAGAGTGCCCGGGTGAAAACGACAACGCAGGCATGTCGGGTGCCACTGTCTGCACCATTACAGCAAGTTTTGAGCAAATATCTCCTTCCGTTCTGCCGCAATGGCAAGAAGCTTGTGCATCTCTGTTCGTCGCGGTCAATGGGAAAAGGCGCTTATCTGCAATCTAGGTGTTTCTGCGTGCTGCGCCCGCCAAAAGAGTGCCCGGGTGAAAACGACAACGCAGGCATGTCGGGTGCCACTGTCTGCACCAGCACAGCAAGTTTTGAGCAAATATCTCCTTCCGTTCGGCCGCAATGGCAAGAAGCTTGTGCATCTTCTCTGTTCGTCGCGGTCAATGGGAAAAGGCGCTTATCTGCAATCTAGGTGTTTCTGCGTGCTGCGCCCGCCCAAAGAGTGCCCGGGTGAAAACGACAACGCAGGCATGTCGGGTGCCACTGTCTGCACCAGCACAGCAAGTTTTGAGCAAATATCTCTTTCCGTTCGGCCGCAATGGCAAGAAGCTTGTGCATCTTCTCTGTTCGTCGCGGTCAATGGGAAAGGGCGCTTATCTGCAATCTAGGTGTTTCTGCGTGCTGCACCCGCCCAAAGAGTGCCCGGGTGAAAACGACAACGCAGGCATGTCGGGTGCCACTGTCTGCACCAGCACAGCAAGTTTTGAGCAAATATCTCCTTCCGTTCGGCCGCAATGGCAAGAAGCTTGTGCATCTTCTCTGTTCGTCGCGGTCAATGGGAAAAGGCGCTTATCTGCAATCTAGGTGTTTCTGCGTGCTGCGCCCGCCCAAAGAGTGCCCGGGTGAAAACGACAACGCAGGCATGTCGGGTGCCACTGTCTGCACCAGCACAGCTAGTTTTGAGCTAATATCTCCTTCCGTTCGGCCGCAATGGCAAGAAGCTTGTGCATCCTCTCTGTTCGTCGCGGTCAATGGGAAAAGGCGCTTATCTGCAATCTAGGTGTTTCTGCGTGCTGCACCCGCCCAAAGAGTGCCCGGGTGAAAACGACAACTTAGGCATGTCGGGTGCCACTGTCTGCACCAGCACAGCAAGTTTTGAGCAAATATCTCCTTCCGTTCGGCCGCAATGGCAAGAAGCTTGTGCATCTTCTCTGTTCGTCGCGGTCAATGGGAAAAGGCGCTTATCTGCAATCTAGGTGTTTCTGCGTGCTGCGCCCGCCCAAAGAGTGCCCGGGTGAAAACGACAACGCAGGCATGTCGGGTGCCACTGTCTGCACCAGCACAGCAAGTTTTGAGCAAATATCTCCTTCCGTTCGGCCGCAATGGCAAGAAGCTTGTGCATCCTCTCTGTTCGTCGCGGTCAATGGGAAAAGGCGCTTATCTGCAATCTAGGTGTTTCTGCGTGCTGCGCCCGCCCAAAGAGTGCCCGGGTGAAAACGACAACGCAGGCATGTCGGGTGCCACTGTCTGCACCAGCACAGCAAGTTTTGAGCAAATATCTCCTTCCGTTCGGCCGCAATGGTAAGAAGCTTGTGCATCCTCTCTGTTCGTCGCGGTCAATGGGAAAAGGCGCTTATCTGCAATCTAGGTGTTTCTGCGTGCTGCGCCTGCCCAAAGAGTGCCCGGGTGAAAACGACAACGCAGGCATGTCGGGTGCCACTGTCTGCACCAGCACAGCAAGTTATGAGCAAATATCTCCTTCCATTCGGCCGCAATGGCAAGAAGCTTGTGCATCCTCTCTGTTCGTCGCGGTCAATGGGAAAAGGCGCTTATCTGCAATCTAGGTGTTTCTGCGTGCTGTGCCCGCCCAAAAAGTGCCCGGGTGAAAACGACAACGCAGGCATGTCGGGTGCCACTGTCTGCACCAGCACAGCAAGTTTTGAGCAAATATCTCCTTCCGTTCGGCCGCAATGGCAAGAAGCTTGTGCATCCTCTCTGTTCGTCGCGGTCAATGGGAAAAGGCGCTTATCTGCAATCTAGGTGTTTCTGCGTGCTGCACCCGCCCAAAGAGTGCCCGGGTGAAAACGACAACGCAGGCATGTCGGGTGCCACTGTCTGCACCAGCACAGCAAGTTTTGAGCAAATATCTCCTTCCGTTCGGCCGCAATGGCAAGAAGCTTGTGCATCCTCTCTGTTCGTCGCGGTCAATGGGAAAAGGCGCTTATCTGCAATCTAGGTGTTTCTGCGTGCTGCGCCCGCCCAAAGAGTGCCCGGGTGAAAACGACAACGCAGGCATGTCGGGTGCCACTGTCTGCACCAGCACAGCAAGTTTTGAGCAAATATCTTCTTCCGTTCGGCCGCAATGGTAAGAAGCTTGTGCATCCTCTCTGTTCGTCGCGGTCAATGGGAAAAGGCGCTTATCTGCAATCTAGGTGTTTCTGCGTGCTGCGCCTGCCCAAAGAGTGCCCGGGTGAAAACGACAACGCAGGCATGTCGGGTGCCACTGTCTGCACCAGCACAGCAAGTTATGAGCAAATATCTCCTTCCATTCGGCCGCAATGGCAAGAAGCTTGTGCATCCTCTCTGTTCGTCGCGGTCAATGGGAAAAGGCGCTTATCTGCAATCTAGGTGTTTCTGCGTGCTGTGCCCGCCCAAAAAGTGCCCGGGTGAAAACGACAACGCAGGCATGTCGGGTGCCACTGTCTGCACCAGCACAGCAAGTTTTGAGCAAATATCTCCTTCCGTTCGGCCGCAATGGCAAGAAGCTTGTGCATCCTCTCTGTTCGTCGCGGTCAATGGGAAAAGGCGCTTATCTGCAATCTAGGTGTTTCTGCGTGCTGCACCCGCCCAAAGAGTGCCCGGGTGAAAACGACAACGCAGGCATGTCGGGTGCCACTGTCTGCACCAGCACAGCAAGTTTTGAGCAAATATCTCCTTCCGTTCGGCCGCAATGGCAAGAAGCTTGTGCATCTTCTCTGTTCGTCGCGGTCAATGGGAAAAGGCGCTTATCTGCAATCTAGGTGTTTCTGCGTGCTGCACCCGCCCAAAGAGTGCCCGTGTGAAAACGACAACGCAGGCATGTCGGGTGCCACTGTCTGCACCAGCACAGCAAGTTTTGAGCAAATATCTCCTTTCGTTCGGCCGCAATGGCAAGAAGCTTGTGCATCTTCTCTGTTCGTCGCGGTCAATGGGAAAAGGGGCATATCTGCAATCTAGGTGTTTCTGCATGCTGCACCCGCCCAAACAGTGCCCGGGTGAAAACGACAACGCAGGCATGTCGGGTGCCACTGTCTGCACCAGCACAGCAAGTTTTTAGCAAATATCTCCTTCCGTTCGGCCGCAATGGCAAGAAGCTTGTGCATCTTCTCTGTTCGTCGCTGTCAATGGGAAAAGGCGCTTATCTGCAATCTAGGTGTTTCTGCGTGCTGCGCCCGCCCAAAGAGTGCCCGGGTGAAAACGACAACGCAGGCATGTCGGGTGCCACTGTCTGCACCAGCACAGCAAGTTTTGAACAAATATCTCCTTCCGTTCGGCCGCAATGGCAAGAAGCTTTTGCATCTTCTATGTTCGTTGCGGTCAATGGGAAAAGGCGCTTATCTGCAATCTAGGTGTTTCTGCGTGCTGCGCCCGCCCAAAGAGTGCCCGGGTTAAATCGACAACGCAGGCATGTCGGGTGCCACTGTCTGCACCAGCACAGCAAGTTTTGAGCAAATATCTCCTTCCGTTCGGCCTCAAAGGTAAGAAGCTTGTGCATCTTCTCTGTTCGTCGCTGTAAATGGGAAAAGGCGCTTATCTGCAATCTAGGTGTTTCTGCGTGCTGCGCCCGCCCAAAGAGTGCCCGGGTGAAAACGACAACGCAGGCATGTCGGGTGCCACTGTCTGCACCAGCACAGCAAGTTTTGAGCAAATATCTCCTTCCGTTCGGCCGCAATGGCAAGAAGCTTGTGCATCTTCTATGTTCGTTGCGGTCAATGGGAAAAGGCGCTTATCTGCAATCTAGGTGTTTCTGCGTGCTGCGCCCGCCCAAAGAGTGCCCGGGTTAAATCGACAACGCAGGCATGTCGGGTGCCACTGTCTGCACCAGCACAGCAAGTTTTGAGCAAATATCTCCTTCCGTTCGGCCTCAAAGGTAAGAAGCTTGTGCATCTTCTCTGTTCGTCGCGGTCAATGGGAAAAGGCGCTTATCTGCAATCTAGGTGTTTCTGCGTGCTGCGCCCGCCCAAAGAGTGCCCGGGTGAAAACGACAACGCAGGCATGTCGGGTGCCACTGTCTGCACCATTACAGCAAGTTTTGAGCAAATATCTCCTTCCGTTCTGCCGCAATGGCAAGAAGCTTGTGCATCTCTGTTCGTCGCGGTCAATGGGAAAAGGCGCTTATCTGCAATCTAGGTGTTTCTGCGTGCTGCGCCCGCCAAAAGAGTGCCCGGGTGAAAACGACAACGCAGGCATGTCGGGTGCCACTGTCTGCACCAGCACAGCAAGTTTTGAGCAAATATCTCCTTCCGTTCGGCCGCAATGGCAAGAAGCTTGTGCATCTTCTCTGTTCGTCGCGGTCAATGGGAAAAGGCGCTTATCTGCAATCTAGGTGTTTCTGCGTGCTGCGCCCGCCCAAAGAGTGCCCGGGTGAAAACGACAACGCAGGCATGTCGGGTGCCACTGTCTGCACCAGCACAGCAAGTTTTGAGCAAATATCTCCTTCCGTTCGGCCGCAATGGCAAGAAGCTTGTGCATCTTCTCTGTTCGTCGCGGTCAATGGGAAAGGGCGCTTATCTGCAATCTAGGTGTTTCTGCGTGCTGCACCCGCCCAAAGAGTGCCCGGGTGAAAACGACAACGCAGGCATGTCGGGTGCCACTGTCTGCACCAGCACAGCAAGTTTTGAGCAAATATCTCCTTCCGTTCGGCCGCAATGGCAAGAAGCTTGTGCATCTTCTCTGTTCGTCGCGGTCAATGGGAAAAGGCGCTTATCTGCAATCTAGGTGTTTCTGCGTGCTGCGCCCGCCCAAAAAGTGCCCGGGTGAAAACGACAAATCAGGCATGTCGGGTGCCACTGTCTGCACCAGCACAGCAAGTTTTGAGCAAATATCTCCTTCCGTTCGGCCGCAATGGCAAGAAGCTTGTGCATCTTCTCTGTTCGTCGCGGTCAATGGGAAAAGGCGCTTATCTGCAATCTAGGTGTTTCTGCGTGCTGCGCCCGCCCAAAGAGTGCCCGGGTGAAAACGACAACGCAGGCATGTCGGGTGCCACTGTCTGCACCAGCACAGCAAGTTTTGAGCAAATATCTCCTTCCGTTCGGCCGCAATGGCAAGAAGCTTGTGCATCTTCTCTGTTCGTCGCGGTCAATGGGAAAGGGCGCTTATCTGCAATCTAGGTGTTTCTGCGTGCTGCACCCGCCCAAAGAGTGCCCGGGTGAAAACGACAACGCAGGCATGTCGGGTGCCACTGTCTGCACCAGCACAGCAAGTTTTGAGCAAATATCTCCTTCCGTTCGGCCGCAATGGCAAGAAGCTTGTGCATCTTCTCTGTTCGTCGCGGTCAATAGGAAAAGGCGCTTATCTGCAATCTAGGTGTTTCTGCGTGCTGCGCCCGCCCAAAAAGTGCCCGGGTGAAAACGACAAATCAGGCATGTCGGGTGCCACTGTCTGCACCAGCACAGCAAGTTTTGAGCAAATATCTCCTTCCGTTCGGCCGCAATGGCAAGAAGCTTGTGCATCTTCTCTGTTCGTCGCGGTCAATGGGAAAAGGCGCTTATCTGCAATCTAGGTGTTTCTGCGTGCTGCGCCCGCCCAAAGAGTGCCCGGGTGAAAACGACAACGCAGGCATGTCGGGTGCCACTGTCTGCACCAGCACAGCTAGTTTTGAGCTAATATCTCCTTCCGTTCGGCCGCAATGGCAAGAAGCTTGTGCATCCTCTCTGTTCGTCGCGGTCAATGGGAAAAGGCGCTTATCTGCAATCTAGGTGTTTCTGCGTGCTGCACCCGCCCAAAGAGTGCCCGGGTGAAAACGACAACTTAGGCATGTCGGGTGCCACTGTCTGCACCAGCACAGCAAGTTTTGAGCAAATATCTCCTTCCGTTCGGCCGCAATGGCAAGAAGCTTGTGCATCTTCTCTGTTCGTCGCGGTCAATGGGAAAAGGCGCTTATCTGCAATCTAGGTGTTTCTGCGTGCTGCGCCCGCCCAAAGAGTGCCCGGGTGAAAACGACAACGCAGGCATGTCGGGTGCCACTGTCTGCACCAGCACAGCAAGTTTTGAGCAAATATCTCCTTCCGTTCGGCCGCAATGGCAAGAAGCTTGTGCATCCTCTCTGTTCGTCGCGGTCAATGGGAAAAGGCGCTTATCTGCAATCTAGGTGTTTCTGCGTGCTGCGCCCGCCCAAAGAGTGCCCGGGTGAAAACGACAACGCAGGCATGTCGGGTGCCACTGTCTGCACCAGCACAGCAAGTTTTGAGCAAATATCTCCTTCCGTTCGGCCGCAATGGTAAGAAGCTTGTGCATCCTCTCTGTTCGTCGCGGTCAATGGGAAAAGGCGCTTATCTGCAATCTAGGTGTTTCTGCGTGCTGCGCCTGCCCAAAGAGTGCCCGGGTGAAAACGACAACGCAGGCATGTCGGGTGCCACTGTCTGCACCAGCACAGCAAGTTATGAGCAAATATCTCCTTCCATTCGGCCGCAATGGCAAGAAGCTTGTGCATCCTCTCTGTTCGTCGCGGTCAATGGGAAAAGGCGCTTATCTGCAATCTAGGTGTTTCTGCGTGCTGTGCCCGCCCAAAAAGTGCCCGGGTGAAAACGACAACGCAGGCATGTCGGGTGCCACTGTCTGCACCAGCACAGCAAGTTTTGAGCAAATATCTCCTTCCGTTCGGCCGCAATGGCAAGAAGCTTGTGCATCCTCTCTGTTCGTCGCGGTCAATGGGAAAAGGCGCTTATCTGCAATCTAGGTGTTTCTGCGTGCTGCACCCGCCCAAAGAGTGCCCGGGTGAAAACGACAACGCAGGCATGTCGGGTGCCACTGTCTGCACCAGCACAGCAAGTTTTGAGCAAATATCTCCTTCCGTTCGGCCGCAATGGCAAGAAGCTTGTGCATCCTCTCTGTTCGTCGCGGTCAATGGGAAAAGGCGCTTATCTGCAATCTAGGTGTTTCTGCGTGCTGCGCCCGCCCAAAGAGTGCCCGGGTGAAAACGACAACGCAGGCATGTCGGGTGCCACTGTCTGCACCAGCACAGCAAGTTTTTAGCAAATATCTCCTTCCGTTCGGCCGCAATGGCAAGAAGCTTGTGCATCTTCTCTGTTCGTCGCTGTCAATGGGAAAAGGCGCTTATCTGCAATCTAGGTGTTTCTGCGTGCTGCGCCCGCCCAAAGAGTGCCCGGGTGAAAACGACAACGCAGGCATGTCGGGTGCCACTGTCTGCACCAGCACAGCAAGTTTTGAGCAAATATCTCCTTCCGTTCGGCCGCAATGGCAAGAAGCTTGTGCATCTTCTCTGTTCGTCGCGGTCAATGGGAAAAGGCGCTTATCTGCAATCTAGGTGTTTCTGCGTGCTGCGCCCGCCCAAAGAGTGCCCGGGTGAAAAAGACAACGCAGGCATGTCGGGTGCCACTGTCTGCACCAGCACAGCAAGTTTTGAGCAAATATCTCCTTCCGTTCGGCCGCAATGGCAAGAAGCTTGTGCATCTTCTCTGTTCGTCGCTGTCAATGGGAAAAGGCGCTTATCTGCAATCTAGGTGTTTCTGCGTGCTGCGCCCGCCCAAAGAGTGCCCGGGTTAAATCGACAACGCAGGCATGTCGGGTGCCACTGTCTGCACCAGCACAGCAAGTTTTGAGCAAATATCTCCTTCCGTTCGGCCGCAATGGCAAGAAGCTTGTGCATCTTCTCTGTTCGTCGCGGTCAATGGGAAAAGGCGCTTATCTGCAATCTAGGTGTTTCTGCGAGCTTCGCCCGCCCAAAGAGTGCCCAGGTGAAAACGACAACGCAGGCATGTCGGGTGCCACTGTCTGCACCAGCACAGCAAGTTTTGAGCAAATATCTCCTTCTGTTCGGCCGCAATGGCAAGAAGCTTGTGCATCCTCTCTGTTCGTCGCGGTCAATGGGAAAAGGCGCTTATCTGCAATCTAGGTGTTTCTGCGTGCTGCGCCCGCCCAAAGAGTGCCCGGGTGAAAACGACAACGCAGGCATGTCGGGTGCCACTGTCTGCACCAGCACAGCAAGTTTTGAGCAAATATCTCCTTCCGTTCGGCCGCAATGGCAAGAAGCTTGTGCATCTTCTCTGTTCGTCGCGGTCAATGGGAAAAGGCGCTTATCTGCAATCTAGGTGTTTCTGCGTGCTGCACCCGCCCAAAGAGTGCCCGGGTGAAAACGACAACGCAGGCATGTCGGGTGCCACTGTCTGCACCAGCACAGCAAGTTTTGAGCAAATATCTCCTTCCGTTCGGCCGCAATGGCAAGAAGCTTGTGCATCTTCTCTGTTCGTCGCCGTCAATGGGAAAAGGCGCTTATCTGCAATCTAGGTGTTTCTGCGTGCTGCGCCCGCCCAAAGAGTGCCCGGGTGAAAACGACAAAGCAGGCATGTCGGGTGCCACTGTCTGCACCAGCAAAGCAAGTTTTGAGCAAATATCTCCTTCCGTTCGGCCGCAATGGCAAGAAGCTTGTGCATCTTCTCTGTTCGTCGCGGTCAATGGGAAAAGGCGCTTATCTGCAATCTAGGTGTTTCTGCGTGCTTCGCCCGCCCAAAGAGTGCCCAGGTGAAAACGACAACGCAGGCATGTCGGGTGCCACTGTCTGCACCAGCACAGCAAGTTTTGAGCAAATATCTCCTTCCGTTCGGCCGCAATGGCAAGAAGCTTGTGCATCTTCTCTGTTCGTCGCGGTCAATGGGAAAAGGCACTTATCTGCAATCTAGGTGTTTCTGCGTGCTTCGCCCGCCCAAAGAGTGCCAAGGTGAAAACGACAACGCAGGCATGTCGGGTGCCACTGTCTGCACCAGCACAGCAAGTTTTGAGCAAATATCTCCTTCCATTCGGCCGCAATGGCAAGAAGCTTGTGCATCCTCTCTGTTCGTCGCGGTCAATGGGAAAAGGCGCTTATCTGCAATCTAGGTGTTTCTGCGTGCTGCGCCCGCCCAAAGAGTGCCCGGGTGAAAACGACAACGCAGGCATGTCCGGTGCCACTGTCTGCACCAGCACAGCAAGTTTTGAGCAAATATCTCCTTCCGTTCGGCCGCAATGGCAAGAAGCTTGTGCATCTTCTCTGTTCGTCGCGGTCAATGGGAAAAGGCGCTTATCTGCAATCTAGGTGTTTCTGCGTGCTGCACCCGCCCAAAGAGTGCCCGGGTGAAAACGACAACGCAGGCATGTCGGGTGCCACTGTCTGCACCAGCACAGAAAGTTTTGAGCAAATATCTCCTTCCGTTCGGCCGCAATGGCAAGAAGCTTGTGCATCTTCTCTGTTCGTCGCGGTCAATGGGAAAAGGCGCTTATCTGCAATCTAGGTGTTTCTGCGTGCTGCGCCCGCCCAAAGAGTGCCCGGGTGAAAACGACAACGCAGGCATGTCGGGTGCTACTGTCTGCACCAGCACAGCAAGTTTTGAGCAAATATCTCCTTCCGTTCGGCCGCAATGGCAAGAAGCTTGTGCATCTTCTCTGTTCGTCGCGGTCAATGGGAAAAGGCGCTTATCTGCAATCTAGGTGTTTCTGCGTGCTTCGCCCGCCCAAAGAGTGCCCAGGTGAAAACGACAACGCAGGCATGTCGGGTGCCACTGTCTGCACCAGCACAGCAAGTTTTGAGCAAATATCTCCTTCCGTTCGGCCGCAATGGCAAGAAGCTTGTGCATCTTCTCTGTTCGTCGCGGTCAATGGGAAAAGGCGCTTATCTGCAATCTAGGTGTTTCTGCGTGCTGCGCCCGCCCAAAGAGTGCCCGGGTCAAAACGACAACGCAGGCATGTCGGGTGCCACTGTCTGCACCAGCACAGCAAGTTTTGAGCAAATATCTCCTTCCTTTCGGCCGCAATGGCAAGAAGCTTGTGCATCTTCTATGTTCGTCGCGGTCAATGGGAAAAGGCGCTTATCTGCAATCTAGGTGTTTCTGCGTGCTGCGCCCGCCCAAAGAGTGCCCGGGTTAAAGCGACAACGCAGGCATGTCGGGTGCCACTGTCTGCACCAGCACAGCAAGTTTTGAGCAAATATCTCCTTCCGTTCGGCCGCAATGGCAAGAAGCTTGTGCATCTTCTCTGTTCGTCGCGGTCAATGGGAAAAGGCGCTTATCTGCAATCTAGGTGTTTCTGCGTGCTGCGCCCGCCCAAAGAGTGCCCGGGTCAAAACGACAACGCAGGCATGTCGGGTGCCACTGTCTGCACCAGCACAGCAAGTTTTGAGCAAATATCTCCTTCCTTTCGGCCGCAATGGCAAGAAGCTTGTGCATCTTCTATGTTCGTCGCGGTCAATGGGAAAAGGCGCTTATCTGCAATCTAGGTGTTTCTGCGTGCTGCGCCCGCCCAAAGAGTGCCCGGGTTAAAGCGACAACGCAGGCATGTCGGGTGCCACTGTCTGCACCAGCAGAGCAAGTTTTGAGCAAATATCTCCTTCCGTTCGGCCGCAATGGCAAGAAGCTTGTGCATCTTCTCTGTTCGTCGCGGTCAATGGGAAAAGGCACTTATCTGCAATCTAGGTGTTTCTGCGTGCTGCGCCCGCCCAAAGAGTGCTCGGGTGAAAACTACAACGCAGGCATGTCGGGTGCCACTGTCTGCACCAGCACAGCAAGTTTTGAGCAAATATCTCCTTCCGTTCGGCCGCAATGGCAAGAAGCTTGTGCATCTTCTCTGTTCGTCGCGGTCAATGGGAAAAGGCGCTTATCTGCAATCTAGGTGTTTCTGCGTGCTGCGCCCGCCCAAAGAGTGCCCGGGTGAAAACGACAACGCAGGCATGTCCGGTGCCACTGTCTGCACCAGCACAGCAAGTTTTGAGCAAATATCTCCTTCCGTTCGGCCGCAATGGCAAGAAGCTTGTGCATCTTCTCTGTTCGTCGCGGTCAATGGGAAAAGGCGCTTATCTGCAATCTAGGTGTTTCTGCGTGCTGCACCCGCCCAAAGAGTGCCCGGGTGAAAACGACAACGCAGGCATGTCGGGTGCCACTGTCTGCACCAGCACAGCAAGTTTTGAGCAAATATCTCCTTCCGTTCGGCCGCAATGGCAAGAAGCTTGTGCATCCTCTCTGTTCGTCGCGGTCAATGGGAAAAGGCGCTTATCTGCAATCTAGGTGTTTCTGCGTGCTGCGCCCGCCCAAAGAGTGCCCGGGTCAAAACGACAACGCAGGCATGTCGGGTGCCACTGTCTGCACCAGCACAGCAAGTTTTGAGCAAATATCTCCTTCCGTTCGGCCGCAATGGCAAGAAGCTTGTGCATCTTCTCTGTTCGTCGCGGTCAATGGGAAAAGGCGCTTATCTGCAATCTAGGTGTTTCTGCGTGCTGCGCCCGCCCAAAGAGTGCCCGGGTGAAAACGACAACGCAGGCATGTCGGGTGCCACTGTCTGCACCAGCACAGCAAGTTTTGAGCAAATATCTCCTTCCGTTCGGCCGCAATGGCAAGAAGCTTGTGCATCTTCTCTGTTCGTCGCGGTCAATGGGAAAAGGCGCTTTTCAGCAATTTAGGTGTTTCTGCGTGCTGCGCCCGCCCAAAGAGTGCCCGGGTTAAATCGACAACGTAGGCATGTCGGGTGCCACTGTCTGCACCAGCACAGCAAGTTTTGAGCAAATATCTCCTTCCATTCGGCCTCAATGGTAAGAAGCTTGTGCATCTTCTCTGTTCGTCGCGGTCAATGGGAAAAGGCGCTTATCTGCAATCTAGGTGTTTCTGCGTGCTGCGCCCGCCCAAAGAGTGCCCGGGTGAAAACGACAACGCAGGCATGTCGGGTGCCCCTGTCTGCACCAGCACAGCAAGTTTTGAGCAAATATCTCCTTCCATTAGGCCGCAATGGCAAGAAGCTTGTGCATCCTCTCTGTTCGTCGCGGTCAATGGGAAAAGGCGCTTATCTGCAATCTAGGTGTTTCTGCGTGCTGCGCCCGCCCAAAGAGTGCCCGGGTGAAAACGACAACGCAGGCATGTCGGGTGCCACTGTCTGCACCAGCACAGCAAGTTTTGAGCAAATATCTCCTTCCGTTCGGCCGCAATGGCAAGAAGCTTGTGCATCTTCTCTGTTCGTCGCGGTCAATGGGAAAAGGCGCTTATCTGCAATCTAGGTGTTTCTGCGTGCTGCACCCGCCCAAACAGTGCCCGGGTAAAAACGACAACGCAGGCATGTCGGGTGCCACTGTCTGCACCAGCACAGCAAGTTTTGAGCAAATATCTCCTTCCGTTTGGCCGCAATGGCAAGAAGCTTGTGCATCCTCTCTGTTCGTCGCGGTCAATGGGAAAAGGCGCTTATCTGCAATCTAGGTGTTTCTGCGTGCTGCACCCGCCCAAAGAGTGCCCGGGTGAAAACGACAACGCAGGCATGTCGGGTGCCACTGTCTGCACCAGCACAGCAAGTTTTGAGCAAATATCTCCTTCCGTTCGGCCGCAATGGCAAGAAGCTTGTGCATCTTCTCTGTTCGTCGCGGTCAATGGGAAAAGGCGCTTATCTGCAATCTAGGTGTTTCTGCATGCTGCGCCCGCCCAAAGAGTGCCCGGGTGAAAACGACAACGCAGGCATGTCGGGTGCCACTGTCTGCACCAGCACAGCAAGTTTTGAGCAAATATCTCCTTCCGTTCGGCCGCAATGGCAAGAAGCTTGTGCATCTTCTCTGTTCGTCGCGGTCAATGGGAAAAGGCGCTTTTCAGCAATTTAGGTGTTTCTGCGTGCTGCGCCCGCCCAAAGAGTGCCCGGGTTAAATCGACAACGTAGGCATGTCGGGTGCCACTGTCTGCACCAGCACAGCAAGTTTTGAGCAAATATCTCCTTCCGTTCGGCCTCAATGGCAAGAAGCTTGTGCATCTTCTATGTTCGTCGCGGTCAATGGGAAAAGTCGCTTATCTGCAATTTAGGTGTTTCTGCGTGCTGTGCCCGCCCAAAGAGTGCCCGGGTTAAATCGACAACGTAGGCATGTCGGGTGCCACTGTCTGCACCAGCACAGCAAGTTTTGAGCAAATATCTCCTTCCGTTCGGCCGCAATGGCAAGAAGCTTGTGCATCCTCTCTGTTCGTCGCGGTCAATGGGAAAAGGCGCTTATCTGCAATCTAGGTGTTTCTGCGTGCTGCACCCACCCAAAGAGTGCCCGGGTGAAAACGACAATGCAGGCATGTCGGGTGCCACTGTCTGCACCAGCACAGCAAGTTTTGAGCAAATATCTCCTTCCGTTCGGCCGCAATGGCAAGAAGCTTGTGCATCTTCTATGTTCGTCGCGGTCAATGGGAAAAGGCGCTTATCTGCAATCTAGGTGTTTCTGCGTGCTGCGCCCGCCCAAACAGTGCCCGGGTTAAATCGACAACGCAGGCATGTCGGGTGCCACTGTCTGCACCAGCACAGCAAGTTTTGAGCAAATATCTCCTTCCGTTCGGCCTCAATGGTAAGAAGCTTGTGCATCTTCTCTGTTCGTCGCGGTCAATGGGAAAAGGCGCTTATCTGCAATCTAGGTGTTTCTGCATGCTGCGCCCGCCCAAAGAGTGCCCGGGTGAAAACGACAACGCAGGCATGTCGGGTGCCACTGTCTGCACCAGCACAGCAAGTTTTGAGCAAATATCTCCTTCCGTTCGGCCGCAATGGCAAGAAGCTTGTGCATCTTCTCTGTTCGTCGCGGTCAATGGGAAAAGGCGCTTTTCAGCAATTTAGGTGTTTCTGCGTGCTGCGCCCGCCCAAAGAGTGCCCGGGTTAAATCGACAACGTAGGCATGTCGGGTGCCACTGTCTGCACCAGCACAGCAAGTTTTGAGCAAATATCTCCTTCCGTTCGGCCTCAATGGTAAGAAGCTTGTGCATCTTCTATGTTCGTCGCGGTCAATGGGAAAAGGCGCTTATCTGCAATTTAGGTGTTTCTGCCTGCTGTGCCCGCCCAAAGAGTGCCCGGATTAAATCGACAACGTAGGCATGTCGGGTGCCACTGTCTGCACCAGCACAGCAAGTTTTGAGCAAATATCTCCTTCCGTTCGGCCTCAATAGTAAGAAGCTTGTGCATCTTCTCTTTTCGTCGCGGTCAATGGGAAAAGGCGCTTATCTGCAATCTAGGTGTTTCTGCGTGCTGCGCCCGCCCAAAGAGTGCCCGGGTGAAAACGACAACGCAGGCATGTCGGGTGCCACTGTCTGCACCAGCACAGCAAGTTTTGAGCAAATATCTCCTTCCGTTCTGCCGCAATGGCAAGAAGCTTGTGCATCCTCTCTGTTCGTCGCGGTCAATGGGAAAAGGCGCTTATCTGCAATCTAGGTGTTTCTGCGTGCTGCGCCCGCCCAAAGAGTGCCCGGGTGAAAACGACAACGCAGGCATGTCGGGTGCCACTGTCTGCACCAGCACAGCAAGTTTTGAGCAAATATCTCCTTCCGTTCGGCCGCAATGGCAAGAAGCTTGTGCATCTTCTCTGTTCGTCGCGGTCAATGGGAAAAGGCGCTTATCTGCAATCTAGGTGTTTCTGCGTGCTGCGCCCGCCCAAAGAGTGCCCGGGTGAAAACGACAACGCAGGCATGTCGGGTGCCACTGTCTGCACCAGCACAGCAAGTTTTGAGCAAATATCTCCTTCCGTTCGGCCGCAATGGCAAGAAGCTTGTGCATCTTCTCTGTTCGTCGCGGTCAATGGGAAAGGGCGCTTATCTGCAATCTAGGTGTTTCTGCGTGCTGCACCCGCCCAAAGAGTGCCCGGGTGAAAACGACAACGCAGGCATGTCGGGTGCCACTGTCTGCACCAGCACAGCAAGTTTTGAGCAAATATCTCCTTCCGTTCGGCCGCAATGGCAAGAAGCTTGTGCATCTTCTCTGTTCGTCGCGGTCAATGGGAAAAGGCGCTTATCTGCAATCTAGGTGTTTCTGCGTGCTGCGCCCGCCCAAAAAGTGCCCGGTTGAAAACGACAAATCAGGCATGTCGGGTGCCACTGTCTGCACCAGCACAGCAAGTTTTGAGCAAATATCTCCTTCCGTTCGGCCGCAATGGCAAGAAGCTTGTGCATCTTCTCTGTTCGTCGCGGTCAATGGGAAAAGGCGCTTATCTGCAATCTAGGTGTTTCTGCGTGCTGCGCCCGCCCAAAGAGTGCCCGGGTGAAAACGACAACGCAGGCATGTCGGGTGCCACTGTCTGCACCAGCACAGCAAGTTTTGAGCAAATATCTCCTTCCGTTCGGCCGCAATGGTAAGAAGCTTGTGCATCCTCTCTGTTCGTCGCGGTCAATGGGAAAAGGCGCTTATCTGCAATCTAGGTGTTTCTGCGTGCTGCACCCGCCCAAAGAGTGCCCGGGTGAAAACGACAACGCAGGCATGTCGGGTGCCACTGTCTGCACCAGCACAGCAAGTTTTGAGCAAATATCTCCTTCCGTTCGGCCGCAATGGCAAGAAGCTTGTGCATCTTCTATGTTCGTCGCGGTCAATGGGAAAAGGCGCTTATCTGCAATCTAGGTGTTTCTGCGTGCTGCGCCCGCCCAAACAGTGCCCGGGTTAAATCGACAACGCAGGCTTGTCGGGTGCCACTGTCTGCACCAGCACAGCAAGTTTTGAGCAAATATCTCCTTCCGTTCGGCCTCAATGGTAAGAAGCTTGTGCATCTTCTCTGTTCGTCGCGGTCAATGGGAAAAGGCGCTTATCTGCAATCTAGGTGTTTCTGCATGCTGCGCCCGCCCAAAGAGTGCCCGGGTGAAAACGACAACGCAGGCATGTCGGGTGCCACTGTCTGCACCAGCACAGCAAGTTTTGAGCAAATATCTCCTTCCGTTCGGCCGCAATGGCAAGAAGCTTGTGCATCTTCTCTGTTCGTCGCGGTCAATGGGAAAAGGCGCTTTTCAGCAATTTAGGTGTTTCTGCGTGCTGCGCCCGCCCAAAGAGTGCCCGGGTTAAATCGACAACGTAGGCATGTCGGGTGCCACTGTCTGCACCAGCACAGCAAGTTTTGAGCAAATATCTCCTTCCGTTCGGCCTCAATGGCAAGAAGCTTGTGCATCTTCTATGTTCGTCGCGGTCAATGGGAAAAGGCGCTTATCTGCAATTTAGGTGTTTCTGCGTGCTGTGCCCGCCCAAAGAGTGCCCGGGTGAAAACGACAACGCAGGCATGTCGGGTGCCACTGTCTGCACCAGCACAGCAAGTTTTTAGCAAATATCTCCTTCCGTTCGGCCGCAATGGCAAGAAGCTTGTGCATCTTCTCTGTTCGTCGCTGTCAATGGGAAAAGGCGCTTATCTGCAATCTAGGTGTTTCTGCGTGCTGCGCCCGCCCAAAGAGTGCCCGGGTGAAAACGACAACGCAGGCATGTCGGGTGCCACTGTCTGCACCAGCACAGCAAGTTTTGAGCAAATATCTCCTTCCGTTCGGCCGCAATGGCAAGAAGCTTGTGCATCTTCTCTGTTCGTCGCGGTCAATGGGAAAAGGCGCTTATCTGCAATCTAGGTGTTTCTGCGTGCTGCGCCCGCCCAAAGAGTGCCCGGGTGAAAACGACAACGCAGGCATGTCGGGTGCCACTGTCTGCACCAGCACAGCAAGTTTTGAGCAAATATCTCCTTCCGTTCGGCCGCAATGGCAAGAAGCTTGTGCATCTTCTCTGTTCGTCGCTGTCAATGGGAAAAGGCGCTTATCTGCAATCTAGGTGTTTCTGCGTGCTGCGCCCGCCCAAAGAGTGCCCGGGTTAAATCGACAACGCAGGCATGTCGGGTGCCACTGTCTGCACCAGCACAGCAAGTTTTGAGCAAATATCTCCTTCCGTTCGGCCGCAATGGCAAGAAGCTTGTGCATCTTCTCTGTTCGTCGCGGTCAATGGGAAAAGGCGCTTATCTGCAATCTAGGTGTTTCTGCGAGCTTCGCCCGCCCAAAGAGTGCCCAGGTGAAAACGACAACGCAGGCATGTCGGGTGCCACTGTCTGCACCAGCACAGCAAGTTTTGAGCAAATATCTCCTTCTGTTCGGCCGCAATGGCAAGAAGCTTGTGCATCCTCTCTGTTCGTCGCGGTCAATGGGAAAAGGCGCTTATCTGCAATCTAGGTGTTTCTGCGTGCTGCGCCCGCCCAAAGAGTGCCCGGGTGAAAACGACAACGCAGGCATGTCGGGTGCCACTGTCTGCACCAGCACAGCAAGTTTTGAGCAAATATCTCCTTCCGTTCGGCCGCAATGGCAAGAAGCTTGTGCATCTTCTCTGTTCGTCGCGGTCAATGGGAAAAGGCGCTTATCTGCAATCTAGGTGTTTCTGCGTGCTGCACCCGCCCAAAGAGTGCCCGGGTGAAAACGACAACGCAGGCATGTCGGGTGCCACTGTCTGCACCAGCAAAGCAAGTTTTGAGCAAATATCTCCTTCCGTTCGGCCGCAATGGCAAGAAGCTTGTGCATCTTCTCTGTTCGTCGCGGTCAATGGGAAAAGGCGCTTATCTGCAATCTAGGTGTTTCTGCGTGCTTCGCCCGCCCAAAGAGTGCCTGGGTGAAAACGACAACGCAGGCATGTCGGGTGCCACTGTCTGCACCAGCACAGCAAGTTTTGAGCAAATATCTCCTTCCATTCGGCCGCAATGGCAAGAAGCTTGTGCATCCTCTCTGTTCGTCGCGGTCAATGGGAAAAGGCGCTTATCTGCAATCTAGGTGTTTCTGCGTGCTGCGCCCGCCCAAAGAGTGCCCGGGTGAAAACGACAACGCAGGCATGTCCGGTGCCACTGTCTGCACCAGCACAGCAAGTTTTGAGCAAATATCTCCTTCCGTTCGGCCGCAATGGCAAGAAGCTTGTGCATCTTCTCTGTTCGTCGCGGTCAATGGGAAAAGGCGCTTATCTGCAATCTAGGTGTTTCTGCGTGCTGCGCCCGCCCAAAGAGTGCCCGGGTGAAAACGACAACGCAGGCATGTCGGGTGCTACTGTCTGCACCAGCACAGCAAGTTTTGAGCAAATATCTCCTTCCGTTCGGCCGCAATGGCAAGAAGCTTGTGCATCTTCTCTGTTCGTCGCGGTCAATGGGAAAAGGCGCTTATCTGCAATCTAGGTGTTTCTGCGTGCTTCGCCCGCCCAAAGAGTGCCCAGGTGAAAACGACAACGCAGGCATGTCGGGTGCCACTGTCTGCACCAGCACAGCAAGTTTTGAGCAAATATCTCCTTCCGTTCGGCCGCAATGGCAAGAAGCTTGTGCATCTTCTCTGTTCGTCGCGGTCAATGGGAAAAGGCGCTTATCTGCAATCTAGGTGTTTCTGCGTGCTGCGCCCGCCCAAAGAGTGCCCGGGTCAAAACGACAACGCAGGCATGTCGGGTGCCACTGTCTGCACCAGCACAGCAAGTTTTGAGCAAATATCTCCTTCCTTTCGGCCGCAATGGCAAGAAGCTTGTGCATCTTCTATGTTCGTCGCGGTCAATGGGAAAAGGCGCTTATCTGCAATCTAGGTGTTTCTGCGTGCTGCGCCCGCCCAAAGAGTGCCCGGGTTAAAGCGACAACGCAGGCATGTCGGGTGCCACTGTCTGCACCAGCACAGCAAGTTTTGAGCAAATATCTCCTTCCGTTCGGCCGCAATGGCAAGAAGCTTGTGCATCTTCTCTGTTCGTCGCGGTCAATGGGAAAAGGCGCTTATCTGCAATCTAGGTGTTTCTGCGTGCTGCGCCCGCCCAAAGAGTGCCCGGGTCAAAACGACAACGCAGGCATGTCGGGTGCCACTGTCTGCACCAGCACAGCAAGTTTTGAGCAAATATCTCCTTCCTTTCGGCCGCAATGGCAAGAAGCTTGTGCATCTTCTATGTTCGTCGCGGTCAATGGGAAAAGGCGCTTATCTGCAATCTAGGTGTTTCTGCGTGCTGCGCCCGCCCAAAGAGTGCCCGGGTTAAAGCGACAACGCAGGCATGTCGGGTGCCACTGTCTGCACCAGCACAGCAAGTTTTGAGCAAATATCTCCTTCCGTTCGGCCGCAATGGCAAGAAGCTTGTGCATCTTCTCTGTTCGTCGCGGTCAATGGGAAAAGGCACTTATCTGCAATCTAGGTGTTTCTGCGTGCTGCGCCCGCCCAAAGAGTGCTCGGGTGAAAACTACAACGCAGGCATGTCGGGTGCCACTGTCTGCACCAGCACAGCAAGTTTTGAGCAAATATCTCCTTCCGTTCGGCCGCAATGGCAAGAAGCTTGTGCATCTTCTCTGTTCGTCGCGGTCAATGGGAAAAGGCGCTTATCTGCAATCTAGGTGTTTCTGCGTGCTGCGCCCGCCCAAAGAGTGCCCGGGTGAAAACGACAACGCAGGCATGTCCGGTGCCACTGTCTGCACCAGCACAGCAAGTTTTGAGCAAATATCTCCTTCCGTTCGGCCGCAATGGCAAGAAGCTTGTGCATCTTCTCTGTTCGTCGCGGTCAATGGGAAAAGGCGCTTATCTGCAATCTAGGTGTTTCTGCGTGCTGCACCCGCCCAAAGAGTGCCCGGGTGAAAACGACAACGCAGGCATGTCGGGTGCCACTGTCTGCACCAGCACAGCAAGTTTTGAGCAAATATCTCCTTCCGTTCGGCCGCAATGGCAAGAAGCTTGTGCATCTTCTCTGTTCGTCGCTGTCAATGGGAAAAGGCGCTTATCTGCAATCTAGGTGTTTCTGCGTGCTGCGCCCGCCCAAAGAGTGCCCGGGTGAAAACGACAACGCAGGCATGTCGGGTGCCACTGTCTGCACCAGCACAGCAAGTTTTGAGCAAATATCTCCTTCCGTTCGGCCGCAATGGCAAGAAGCTTGTGCATCTTCTCTGTTCGTCGCGGTCAATGGGAAAAGGCGCTTATCTGCAATCTAGGTGTTTCTGCGTGCTGCGCCCGCCCAAAGAGTGCCCGGGTGAAAACGACAACGCAGGCATGTCGGGTGCCACTGTCTGCACCAGCACAGCAAGTTTTGAGCAAATATCTCCTTCCGTTCGGCCGCAATGGCAAGAAGCTTGTGCATCTTCTCTGTTCGTCGCTGTCAATGGGAAAAGGCGCTTATCTGCAATCTAGGTGTTTCTGCGTGCTGCGCCCGCCCAAAGAGTGCCCGGGTTAAATCGACAACGCAGGCATGTCGGGTGCCACTGTCTGCACCAGCACAGCAAGTTTTGAGCAAATATCTCCTTCCGTTCGGCCGCAATGGCAAGAAGCTTGTGCATCTTCTCTGTTCGTCGCGGTCAATGGGAAAAGGCGCTTATCTGCAATCTAGGTGTTTCTGCGAGCTTCGCCCGCCCAAAGAGTGCCCAGGTGAAAACGACAACGCAGGCATGTCGGGTGCCACTGTCTGCACCAGCACAGCAAGTTTTGAGCAAATATCTCCTTCTGTTCGGCCGCAATGGCAAGAAGCTTGTGCATCCTCTCTGTTCGTCGCGGTCAATGGGAAAAGGCGCTTATCTGCAATCTAGGTGTTTCTGCGTGCTGCGCCCGCCCAAAGAGTGCCCGGGTGAAAACGACAACGCAGGCATGTCGGGTGCCACTGTCTGCACCAGCACAGCAAGTTTTGAGCAAATATCTCCTTCCGTTCGGCCGCAATGGCAAGAAGCTTGTGCATCTTCTCTGTTCGTCGCGGTCAATGGGAAAAGGCGCTTATCTGCAATCTAGGTGTTTCTGCGTGCTGCACCCGCCCAAAGAGTGCCCGGGTGAAAACGACAACGCAGGCATGTCGGGTGCCACTGTCTGCACCAGCACAGCAAGTTTTGAGCAAATATCTCCTTCCGTTCGGCCGCAATGGCAAGAAGCTTGTGCATCTTCTCTGTTCGTCGCCGTCAATGGGAAAAGGCGCTTATCTGCAATCTAGGTGTTTCTGCGTGCTGCGCCCGCCCAAAGAGTGCCCGGGTGAAAACGACAACGCAGGCATGTCGGGTGCCACTGTCTGCACCAGCAAAGCAAGTTTTGAGCAAATATCTCCTTCCGTTCGGCCGCAATGGCAAGAAGCTTGTGCATCTTCTCTGTTCGTCGCGGTCAATGGGAAAAGGCGCTTATCTGCAATCTAGGTGTTTCTGCGTGCTTCGCCCGCCCAAAGAGTGCCCAGGTGAAAACGACAACGCAGGCATGTCGGGTGCCACAGTCTGCACCAGCACAGCAAGTTTTGAGCAAATATCTCCTTCCGTTCGGCCGCAATGGCAAGAAGCTTGTGCATCTTCTCTGTTCGTCGCGGTCAATGGGAAAAGGCGCTTATCTGCAATCTAGGTGTTTCTGCGTGCTTCGCCCGCCCAAAGAGTGCCTGGGTGAAAACGACAACGCAGGCATGTCGGGTGCCACTGTCTGCACCAGCACAGCAAGTTTTGAGCAAATATCTCCTTCCATTCGGCCGCAATGGCAAGAAGCTTGTGCATCCTCTCTGTTCGTCGCGGTCAATGGGAAAAGGCGCTTATCTGCAATCTAGGTGTTTCTGCGTGCTGCGCCCGCCCAAAGAGTGCCCGGGTGAAAACGACAACGCAGGCATGTCCGGTGCCACTGTCTGCACCAGCACAGCAAGTTTTGAGCAAATATCTCCTTCCGTTCGGCCGCAATGGCAAGAAGCTTGTGCATCTTCTCTGTTCGTCGCGGTCAATGGGAAAAGGCGCTTATCTGCAATCTAGGTGTTTCTGCGTGCTGCGCCCGCCCAAAGAGTGCCCGGGTGAAAACGACAACGCAGGCATGTCGGGTGCTACTGTCTGCACCAGCACAGCAAGTTTTGAGCAAATATCTCCTTCCGTTCGGCCGCAATGGCAAGAAGCTTGTGCATCTTCTCTGTTCGTCGCGGTCAATGGGAAAAGGCGCTTATCTGCAATCTAGGTGTTTCTGCGTGCTTCGCCCGCCCAAAGAGTGCCCAGGTGAAAACGACAACGCAGGCATGTCGGGTGCCACTGTCTGCACCAGCACAGCAAGTTTTGAGCAAATATCTCCTTCCGTTCGGCCGCAATGGCAAGAAGCTTGTGCATCTTCTCTGTTCGTCGCGGTCAATGGGAAAAGGCGCTTATCTGCAATCTAGGTGTTTCTGCGTGCTGCGCCCGCCCAAAGAGTGCCCGGGTCAAAACGACAACGCAGGCATGTCGGGTGCCACTGTCTGCACCAGCACAGCAAGTTTTGAGCAAATATCTCCTTCCTTTCGGCCGCAATGGCAAGAAGCTTGTGCATCTTCTATGTTCGTCGCGGTCAATGGGAAAAGGCGCTTATCTGCAATCTAGGTGTTTCTGCGTGCTGCGCCCGCCCAAAGAGTGCCCGGGTTAAAGCGACAACGCAGGCATGTCGGGTGCCACTGTCTGCACCAGCACAGCAAGTTTTGAGCAAATATCTCCTTCCGTTCGGCCGCAATGGCAAGAAGCTTGTGCATCTTCTCTGTTCGTCGCGGTCAATGGGAAAAGGCGCTTATCTGCAATCTAGGTGTTTCTGCGTGCTGCGCCCGCCCAAAGAGTGCCCGGGTCAAAACGACAACGCAGGCATGTCGGGTGCCACTGTCTGCACCAGCACAGCAAGTTTTGAGCAAATATCTCCTTCCTTTCGGCCGCAATGGCAAGAAGCTTGTGCATCTTCTATGTTCGTCGCGGTCAATGGGAAAAGGCGCTTATCTGCAATCTAGGTGTTTCTGCGTGCTGCGCCCGCCCAAAGAGTGCCCGGGTTAAAGCGACAACGCAGGCATGTCGGGTGCCACTGTCTGCACCAGCACAGCAAGTTTTGAGCAAATATCTCCTTCCGTTCGGCCGCAATGGCAAGAAGCTTGTGCATCTTCTCTGTTCGTCGCGGTCAATGGGAAAAGGCACTTATCTGCAATCTAGGTGTTTCTGCGTGCTGCGCCCGCCCAAAGAGTGCTCGGGTGAAAACTACAACGCAGGCATGTCGGGTGCCACTGTCTGCACCAGCACAGCAAGTTTTGAGCAAATATCTCCTTCCGTTCGGCCGCAATGGCAAGAAGCTTGTGCATCTTCTCTGTTCGTCGCGGTCAATGGGAAAAGGCGCTTATCTGCAATCTAGGTGTTTCTGCGTGCTGCGCCCGCCCAAAGAGTGCCCGGGTGAAAACGACAACGCAGGCATGTCCGGTGCCACTGTCTGCACCAGCACAGCAAGTTTTGAGCAAATATCTCCTTCCGTTCGGCCGCAATGGCAAGAAGCTTGTGCATCTTCTCTGTTCGTCGCGGTCAATGGGAAAAGGCGCTTATCTGCAATCTAGGTGTTTCTGCGTGCTGCACCCGCCCAAAGAGTGCCCGGGTGAAAACGACAACGCAGGCATGTCGGGTGCCACTGTCTGCACCAGCACAGCAAGTTTTGAGCAAATATCTCCTTCCGTTCGGCCGCAATGGCAAGAAGCTTGTGCATCCTCTCTGTTCGTCGCGGTCAATGGGAAAAGGCGCTTATCTGCAATCTAGGTGTTTCTGCGTGCTGCGCCCGCCCAAAGAGTGCCCGGGTGAAAACGACAACGCAGGCATGTCGGGTGCCACTGTCTGCACCAGCACAGCAAGTTTTGAGCAAATATCTCCTTCCGTTCGTCCGCAATGGCAAGAAGCTTGTGCATCCTCTCTGTTCGTCGCGGTCAATGGGAAAAGGCGCTTATCTGCAATCTAGGTGTTTCTGCGTGCTGCGCCCGCCCAAAGAGTGCCCGGGTGAAAACGACAACGCAGGCATGTCGGGTGCCACTGTCTGCACCAGCACAGCAAGTTTTGAGCAAATATCTCCTTCCGTTCGGCCGCAATGGCAAGAAGCTTGTGCATCTTCTCTGTTCGTCGCGGTCAATGGGAAAAGGCGCTTATCTGCAATCTAGGTGTTTCTGCGTGCTGCGCCCGCCCAAAGAGTGCCCGGGTGAAAACGACAACGCAGGCATGTCGGGTGCCACTGTCTGCACCAGCACAGCAAGTTTTGAGCAAATATCTCCTTCCGTTCGGCCGCAATGGCAAGAAGCTTGTGCATCTTCTCTGTTCGTCGCGGTCAATGGGAAAAGGCGCTTATCTGCAATCTAGGTGTTTCTGCGTGCTGCACCCGCCCAAACAGTGCCCGGGTAAAAACGACAACGCAGGCATGTCGGGTGCCACTGTCTGCTCCAGCACAGCAAGTTTTGAGCAAATATCTCCTTCCGTTCGGCCGCAATGGCAAGAAGCTTGTGCATCTTCTCTGTTCGTCGCGGTCAATGGGAAAAGGCGCTTTTCAGCAATTTAGGTGTTTCTGCGTGCTGCGCCCGCCCAAAGAGTGCCCGGGTTAAATCGACAACGTAGGCATGTCGGGTGCCACTGTCTGCACCAGCACAGCAAGTTTTGAGCAAATATCTCCTTCCATTCGGCCTCAATGGTAAGAAGCTTGTGCATCTTCTCTGTTCGTCGCGGTCAATGGGAAAAGGCGCTTATCTGCAATCTAGGTGTTTCTGCGTGCTGCGCCCGCCCAAAGAGTGCCCGGGTGAAAACGACAACGCAGGCATGTCGGGTGCCCCTGTCTGCACCAGCACAGCAAGTTTTGAGCAAATATCTCCTTCCATTAGGCCGCAATGGCAAGAAGCTTGTGCATCCTCTCTGTTCGTCGCGGTCAATGGGAAAAGGCGCTTATCTGCAATCTAGGTGTTTCTGCGTGCTGCGCCCGCCCAAAGAGTGCCCGGGTGAAAACGACAACGCAGGCATGTCGGGTGCCACTGTCTGCACCAGCACAGTAAGTTTTGAGCAAATATCTCCTTCCGTTCGGCCGCAATGGCAAGAAGCTTGTGCATCTTCTCTGTTCGTCGCGGTCAATGGGAAAAGGCGCTTATCTGCAATCTAGGTGTTTCTGCGTGCTGCACCCGCCCAAACAGTGCCCGGGTAAAAACGACAACGCAGGCATGTCGGGTGCCACTGTCTGCACCAGCACAGCAAGTTTTGAGCAAATATCTCCTTCCGTTTGGCCGCAATGGCAAGAAGCTTGTGCATCCTCTCTGTTCGTCGCGGTCAATGGGAAAAGGCGCTTATCTGCAATCTAGGTGTTTCTGCGTGCTGCACCCGCCCAAAGAGTGCCCGGGTGAAAACGACAACGCAGGCATGTCGGGTGCCACTGTCTGCACCAGCACAGCAAGTTTTGAGCAAATATCTCCTTCCGTTCGGCCGCAATGGCAAGAAGCTTGTGCATCTTCTCTGTTCGTCGCGGTCAATGGGAAAAGGCGCTTATCTGCAATCTAGGTGTTTCTGCATGCTGCGCCCGCCCAAAGAGTGCCCGGGTGAAAACGACAACGCAGGCATGTCGGGTGCCACTGTCTGCACCAGCACAGCAAGTTTTGAGCAAATATCTCCTTCCGTTCGGCCGCAATGGCAAGAAGCTTGTGCATCTTCTCTGTTCGTCGCGGTCAATGGGAAAAGGCGCTTTTCAGCAATTTAGGTGTTTCTGCGTGCTGCGCCCGCCCAAAGAGTGCCCGGGTTAAATCGACAACGTAGGCATGTCGGGTGCCACTGTCTGCACCAGCACAGCAAGTTTTGAGCAAATATCTCCTTCCGTTCGGCCTCAATGGCAAGAAGCTTGTGCATCTTCTATGTTCGTCGCGGTCAATGGGAAAAGTCGCTTATCTGCAATTTAGGTGTTTCTGCGTGCTGTGCCCGCCCAAAGAGTGCCCGGGTTAAATCGACAACGTAGGCATGTCGGGTGCCACTGTCTGCACCAGCACAGCAAGTTTTGAGCAAATATCTCCTTCCGTTCGGCCGCAATGGCAAGAAGCTTGTGCATCCTCTCTGTTCGTCGCGGTCAATGGGAAAAGGCGCTTATCTGCAATCTAGGTGTTTCTGCGTGCTGCACCCACCCAAAGAGTGCCCGGGTGAAAACGACAATGCAGGCATGTCGGGTGCCACTGTCTGCACCAGCACAGCAAGTTTTGAGCAAATATCTCCTTCCGTTCGGCCGCAATGGCAAGAAGCTTGTGCATCTTCTATGTTCGTCGCGGTCAATGGGAAAAGGCGCTTATCTGCAATCTAGGTGTTTCTGCGTGCTGCGCCCGCCCAAACAGTGCCCGGGTTAAATCGACAACGCAGGCATGTCGGGTGCCACTGTCTGCACCAGCACAGCAAGTTTTGAGCAAATATCTCCTTCCGTTCGGCCTCAATGGTAAGAAGCTTGTGCATCTTCTCTGTTCGTCGCGGTCAATGGGAAAAGGCGCTTATCTGCAATCTAGGTGTTTCTGCATGCTGCGCCCGCCCAAAGAGTGCCCGGGTGAAAACGACAACGCAGGCATGTCGGGTGCCACTGTCTGCACCAGCACAGCAAGTTTTGAGCAAATATCTCCTTCCGTTCGGCCGCAATGGCAAGAAGCTTGTGCATCTTCTCTGTTCGTCGCGGTCAATGGGAAAAGGCGCTTTTCAGCAATTTAGGTGTTTCTGCGTGCTGCGCCCGCCCAAAGAGTGCCCGGGTTAAATCGACAACGTAGGCATGTCGGGTGCCACTGTCTGCACCAGCACAGCAAGTTTTGAGCAAATATCTCCTTCCGTTCGGCCTCAATGGCAAGAAGCTTGTGCATCTTCTATGTTCGTCGCGGTCAATGGGAAAAGGCGCTTATCTGCAATTTAGGTGTTTCTGCGTGCTGTGCCCGCCCAAAGAGTGCCCGGGTTAAATCGACAACGTAGGCATGTCGGGTGCCACTGTCTGCACCAGCACAGCAAGTTTTGAGCAAATATCTCCTTCCGTTCGGCCTCAATGGTAAGAAGCTTGTGCATCTTCTCTGTTCGTCGCGGTCAATGGGAAAAGGCGCTTATCTGCAATCTAGGTGTTTCTGCGTGCTGCGCCCGCCCAAAGAGTGCCCGGGTGAAAACGACAACGCAGGCATGTCGGGTGCCCCTGTCTGCACCAGCACAGCAAGTTTTGAGCAAATATCTCCTTCCATTAGGCCGCAATGGCAAGAAGCTTGTGCATCCTCTCTGTTCGTCGCGGTCAATGGGAAAAGGCGCTTATCTGCAATCTAGGTGTTTCTGCGTGCTGCGCCCGCCCAAAGAGTGCCCGGGTGAAAACGACAACGCAGGCATGTCGGGTGCCACTGTCTGCACCAGCACAGCAAGTTTTTAGCAAATATCTCCTTCCGTTCGGCCGCAATGGCAAGAAGCTTGTGCATCTTCTCTGTTCGTCGCTGTCAATGGGAAAAGGCGCTTATCTGCAATCTAGGTGTTTCTGCGTGCTGCGCCCGCCCAAAGAGTGCCCGGGTGAAAACGACAACGCAGGCATGTCGGGTGCCACTGTCTGCACCAGCACAGCAAGTTTTGAGCAAATATCTCCTTCCGTTCTGCCGCAATGGCAAGAAGCTTGTGCATCCTCTCTGTTCGTCGCGGTCAATGGGAAAAGGCGCTTATCTGCAATCTAGGTGTTTCTGCGTGCTGCGCCCGCCCAAAGAGTGCCCGGGTGAAAACGACAACGCAGGCATGTCGGGTGCCACTGTCTGCACCAGCACAGCAAGTTTTGAGCAAATATCTCCTTCCGTTCGGCCGCAATGGCAAGAAGCTTGTGCATCTTCTCTGTTCGTCGCGGTCAATGGGAAAAGGCGCTTATCTGCAATCTAGGTGTTTCTGCGTGCTGCGCCCGCCCAAAGAGTGCCCGGGTGAAAACGACAACGCAGGCATGTCGGGTGCCACTGTCTGCACCAGCACAGCAAGTTTTGAGCAAATATCTCCTTCCGTTCGGCCGCAATGGCAAGAAGCTTGTGCATCTTCTCTGTTCGTCGCGGTCAATGGGAAAGGGCGCTTATCTGCAATCTAGGTGTTTCTGCGTGCTGCACCCGCCCAAAGAGTGCCCGGGTGAAAACGACAACGCAGGCATGTCGGGTGCCACTGTCTGCACCAGCACAGCAAGTTTTGAGCAAATATCTCCTTCCGTTCGGCCGCAATGGCAAGAAGCTTGTGCATCTTCTCTGTTCGTCGCGGTCAATGGGAAAAGGCGCTTATCTGCAATCTAGGTGTTTCTGCGTGCTGCGCCCGCCCAAAAAGTGCCCGGGTGAAAACGACAAATCAGGCATGTCGGGTGCCACTGTCTGCACCAGCACAGCAAGTTTTGAGCAAATATCTCCTTCCGTTCGGCCGCAATGGCAAGAAGCTTGTGCATCTTCTCTGTTCGTCGCGGTCAATGGGAAAAGGCGCTTATCTGCAATCTAGGTGTTTCTGCGTGCTGCGCCCGCCCAAAGAGTGCCCGGGTGAAAACGACAACGCAGGCATGTCGGGTGCCACTGTCTGCACCAGCACAGCAAGTTTTGAGCAAATATCTCCTTCCGTTCGGCCGCAATGGTAAGAAGCTTGTGCATCCTCTCTGTTCGTCGCGGTCAATGGGAAAAGGCGCTTATCTGCAATCTAGGTGTTTCTGCGTGCTGCACCCGCCCAAAGAGTGCCCGGGTGAAAACGACAACGCAGGCATGTCGGGTGCCACTGTCTGCACCAGCACAGCAAGTTTTGAGCAAATATCTCCTTCCGTTCGGCCGCAATGGCAAGAAGCTTGTGCATCTTCTATGTTCGTCGCGGTCAATGGGAAAAGGCGCTTATCTGCAATCTAGGTGTTTCTGCGTGCTGCGCCCGCCCAAAGAGTGCCCGGGTTAAAGCGACAACGCAGGCATGTCGGGTGCCACTGTCTGCACCAGCACAGCAAGTTTTGAGCAAATATCTCCTTCCGTTCGGCCGCAATGGCAAGAAGCTTGTGCATCTTCTCTGTTCGTCGCGGTCAATGGGAAAAGGCGCTTATCTGCAATCTAGGTGTTTCTGCGTGCTGCGCCCGCCCAAAGAGTGCCCGGGTCAAAACGACAACGCAGGCATGTCGGGTGCCACTGTCTGCACCAGCACAGCAAGTTTTGAGCAAATATCTCCTTCCTTTCGGCCGCAATGGCAAGAAGCTTGTGCATCTTCTATGTTCGTCGCGGTCAATGGGAAAAGGCGCTTATCTGCAATCTAGGTGTTTCTGCGTGCTGCGCCCGCCCAAAGAGTGCCCGGGTTAAAGCGACAACGCAGGCATGTCGGGTGCCACTGTCTGCACCAGCACAGCAAGTTTTGAGCAAATATCTCCTTCCGTTCGGCCGCAATGGCAAGAAGCTTGTGCATCTTCTCTGTTCGTCGCGGTCAATGGGAAAAGGCGCTTATCTGCAATCTAGGTGTTTCTGCGTGCTGCGCCCGCCCAAAGAGTGCCCGGGTGAAAACGACAACGCAGGCATGTCCGGTGCCACTGTCTGCACCAGCACAGCAAGTTTTGAGCAAATATCTCCTTCCGTTCGGCCGCAATGGCAAGAAGCTTGTGCATCTTCTCTGTTCGTCGCGGTCAATGGGAAAAGGCGCTTATCTGCAATCTAGGTGTTTCTGCGTGCTGCACCCGCCCAAAGAGTGCCCGGGTGAAAACGACAACGCAGGCATGTCGGGTGCCACTGTCTGCACCAGCACAGCAAGTTTTGAGCAAATATCTCCTTCCGTTCGGCCGCAATGGCAAGAAGCTTGTGCATCTTCTCTGTTCGTCGCTGTCAATGGGAAAAGGCGCTTATCTGCAATCTAGGTGTTTCTGCGTGCTGCGCCCGCCCAAAGAGTGCCCGGGTTAAATCGACAACGCAGGCATGTCGGGTGCCACTGTCTGCACCAGCACAGCAAGTTTTGAGCAAATATCTCCTTCCGTTCGGCCGCAATGGCAAGAAGCTTGTGCATCTTCTCTGTTCGTCGCGGTCAATGGGAAAAGGCGCTTATCTGCAATCTAGGTGTTTCTGCGAGCTTCGCCCGCCCAAAGAGTGCCCAGGTGAAAACGACAACGCAGGCTTGTCGGGTGCCACTGTCTGCACCAGCACAGCAAGTTTTGAGCAAATATCTCCTTCTGTTCGGCCGCAATGGCAAGAAGCTTGTGCATCCTCTCTGTTCGTCGCGGTCAATGGGAAAAGGCGCTTATCTGCAATCCAGGTGTTTCTGCGTGCTGCGCCCGCCCAAAGAGTGCCCGGGTGAAAACGACAACGCAGGCATGTCGGGTGCCACTGTCTGCACCAGCACAGCAAGTTTTGAGCAAATATCTCCTTCCGTTCGGCCGCAATGGCAAGAAGCTTGTGCATCTTCTCTGTTCGTCGCGGTCAATGGGAAAAGGCGCTTATCTGCAATCTAGGTGTTTCTGCGTGCTGCACCCGCCCAAAGAGTGCCCGGGTGAAAACGACAACGCAGGCATGTCGGGTGCCACTGTCTGCACCAGCACAGCAAGTTTTGAGCAAATATCTCCTTCCGTTCGGCCGCAATGGCAAGAAGCTTGTGCATCTTCTCTGTTCGTCGCCGTCAATGGGAAAAGGCGCTTATCTGCAATCTAGGTGTTTCTGCGTGCTGCGCCCGCCCAAAGAGTGCCCGGGTGAAAACGACAAAGCAGGCATGTCGGGTGCCACTGTCTGCACCAGCAAAGCAAGTTTTGAGCAAATATCTCCTTCCGTTCGGCCGCAATGGCAAGAAGCTTGTGCATCTTCTCTGTTCGTCGCGGTCAATGGGAAAAGGCGCTTATCTGCAATCTAGGTGTTTCTGCGTGCTTCGCCCGCCCAAAGAGTGCCCAGGTGAAAACGACAACGCAGGCATGTCGGGTGCCACTGTCTGCACCAGCACAGCAAGTTTTGAGCAAATATCTCCTTCCGTTCGGCCGCAATGGCAAGAAGCTTGTGCATCTTCTCTGTTCGTCGCGGTCAATGGGAAAAGGCACTTATCTGCAATCTAGGTGTTTCTGCGTGCTTCGCCCGCCCAAAGAGTGCCAAGGTGAAAACGACAACGCAGGCATGTCGGGTGCCACTGTCTGCACCAGCACAGCAAGTTTTGAGCAAATATCTCCTTCCATTCGGCCGCAATGGCAAGAAGCTTGTGCATCCTCTCTGTTCGTCGCGGTCAATGGGAAAAGGCGCTTATCTGCAATCTAGGTGTTTCTGCGTGCTGCGCCCGCCCAAAGAGTGCCCGGGTGAAAACGACAACGCAGGCATGTCCGGTGCCACTGTCTGCACCAGCACAGCAAGTTTTGAGCAAATATCTCCTTCCGTTCGGCCGCAATGGCAAGAAGCTTGTGCATCTTCTCTGTTCGTCGCGGTCAATGGGAAAAGGCGCTTATCTGCAATCTAGGTGTTTCTGCGTGCTGCACCCGCCCAAAGAGTGCCCGGGTGAAAACGACAACGCAGGCATGTCGGGTGCCACTGTCTGCACCAGCACAGAAAGTTTTGAGCAAATATCTCCTTCCGTTCGGCCGCAATGGCAAGAAGCTTGTGCATCTTCTCTGTTCGTCGCGGTCAATGGGAAAAGGCGCTTATCTGCAATCTAGGTGTTTCTGCGTGCTGCGCCCGCCCAAAGAGTGCCCGGGTGAAAACGACAACGCAGGCATGTCGGGTGCTACTGTCTGCACCAGCACAGCAAGTTTTGAGCAAATATCTCCTTCCGTTCGGCCGCAATGGCAAGAAGCTTGTGCATCTTCTCTGTTCGTCGCGGTCAATGGGAAAAGGCGCTTATCTGCAATCTAGGTGTTTCTGCGTGCTTCGCCCGCCCAAAGAGTGCCCAGGTGAAAACGACAACGCAGGCATGTCGGGTGCCACTGTCTGCACCAGCACAGCAAGTTTTGAGCAAATATCTCCTTCCGTTCGGCCGCAATGGCAAGAAGCTTGTGCATCTTCTCTGTTCGTCGCGGTCAATGGGAAAAGGCGCTTATCTGCAATCTAGGTGTTTCTGCGTGCTGCGCCCGCCCAAAGAGTGCCCGGGTCAAAACGACAACGCAGGCATGTCGGGTGCCACTGTCTGCACCAGCACAGCAAGTTTTGAGCAAATATCTCCTTCCTTTCGGCCGCAATGGCAAGAAGCTTGTGCATCTTCTATGTTCGTCGCGGTCAATGGGAAAAGGCGCTTATCTGCAATCTAGGTGTTTCTGCGTGCTGCGCCCGCCCAAAGAGTGCCCGGGTTAAAGCGACAACGCAGGCATGTCGGGTGCCACTGTCTGCACCAGCACAGCAAGTTTTGAGCAAATATCTCCTTCCGTTCGGCCGCAATGGCAAGAAGCTTGTGCATCTTCTCTGTTCGTCGCGGTCAATGGGAAAAGGCGCTTATCTGCAATCTAGGTGTTTCTGCGTGCTGCGCCCGCCCAAAGAGTGCCCGGGTCAAAACGACAACGCAGGCATGTCGGGTGCCACTGTCTGCACCAGCACAGCAAGTTTTGAGCAAATATCTCCTTCCTTTCGGCCGCAATGGCAAGAAGCTTGTGCATCTTCTATGTTCGTCGCGGTCAATGGGAAAAGGCGCTTATCTGCAATCTAGGTGTTTCTGCGTGCTGCGCCCGCCCAAAGAGTGCCCGGGTTAAAGCGACAACGCAGGCATGTCGGGTGCCACTGTCTGCACCAGCAGAGCAAGTTTTGAGCAAATATCTCCTTCCGTTCGGCCGCAATGGCAAGAAGCTTGTGCATCTTCTCTGTTCGTCGCGGTCAATGGGAAAAGGCACTTATCTGCAATCTAGGTGTTTCTGCGTGCTGCGCCCGCCCAAAGAGTGCTCGGGTGAAAACTACAACGCAGGCATGTCGGGTGCCACTGTCTGCACCAGCACAGCAAGTTTTGAGCAAATATCTCCTTCCGTTCGGCCGCAATGGCAAGAAGCTTGTGCATCTTCTCTGTTCGTCGCGGTCAATGGGAAAAGGCGCTTATCTGCAATCTAGGTGTTTCTGCGTGCTGCGCCCGCCCAAAGAGTGCCCGGGTGAAAACGACAACGCAGGCATGTCCGGTGCCACTGTCTGCACCAGCACAGCAAGTTTTGAGCAAATATCTCCTTCCGTTCGGCCGCAATGGCAAGAAGCTTGTGCATCTTCTCTGTTCGTCGCGGTCAATGGGAAAAGGCGCTTATCTGCAATCTAGGTGTTTCTGCGTGCTGCACCCGCCCAAAGAGTGCCCGGGTGAAAACGACAACGCAGGCATGTCGGGTGCCACTGTCTGCACCAGCACAGCAAGTTTTGAGCAAATATCTCCTTCCGTTCGGCCGCAATGGCAAGAAGCTTGTGCATCCTCTCTGTTCGTCGCGGTCAATGGGAAAAGGCGCTTATCTGCAATCTAGGTGTTTCTGCGTGCTGCGCCCGCCCAAAGAGTGCCCGGGTGAAAACGACAACGCAGGCATGTCGGGTGCCACTGTCTGCACCAGCACAGCAAGTTTTGAGCAAATATCTCCTTCCGTTCGGCCGCAATGGCAAGAAGCTTGTGCATCTTCTCTGTTCGTCGCGGTCAATGGGAAAAGGCGCTTATCTGCAATCTAGGTGTTTCTGCGTGCTGCGCCCGCCCAAAGAGTGCCCGGGTGAAAACGACAACGCAGGCATGTCGGGTGCCACTGTCTGCACCAGCACAGCAAGTTTTGAGCAAATATCTCCTTCCGTTCGGCCGCAATGGCAAGAAGCTTGTGCATCTTCTCTGTTCGTCGCGGTCAATGGGAAAAGGCGCTTATCTGCAATCTAGGTGTTTCTGCGTGCTGCACCCGCCCAAACAGTGCCCGGGTAAAAACGACAACGCAGGCATGTCGGGTGCCACTGTCTGCACCAGCACAGCAAGTTTTGAGCAAATATCTCCTTCCGTTCGGCCGTAATGGCAAGAAGCTTGTGCATCTTCTCTGTTCGTCGCGGTCAATGGGAAAAGGCGCTTTTCAGCAATTTAGGTGTTTCTGCGTGCTGCGCCCGCCCAAAGAGTGCCCGGGTTAAATCGACAACGTAGGCATGTCGGGTGCCACTGTCTGCACCAGCACAGCAAGTTTTGAGCAAATATCTCCTTCCATTCGGCCTCAATGGTAAGAAGCTTGTGCATCTTCTCTGTTCGTCGCGGTCAATGGGAAAAGGCGCTTATCTGCAATCTAGGTGTTTCTGCGTGCTGCGCCCGCCCAAAGAGTGCCCGGGTGAAAACGACAACGCAGGCATGTCGGGTGCCCCTGTCTGCACCAGCACAGCAAGTTTTGAGCAAATATCTCCTTCCATTAGGCCGCAATGGCAAGAAGCTTGTGCATCCTCTCTGTTCGTCGCGGTCAATGGGAAAAGGCGCTTATCTGCAATCTAGGTGTTTCTGCGTGCTGCGCCCGCCCAAAGAGTGCCCGGGTGAAAACGACAACGCAGGCATGTCGGGTGCCACTGTCTGCACCAGCACAGCAAGTTTTGAGCAAATATCTCCTTCCGTTCGGCCGCAATGGCAAGAAGCTTGTGCATCTTCTCTGTTCGTCGCGGTCAATGGGAAAAGGCGCTTATCTGCAATCTAGGTGTTTCTGCGTGCTGCACCCGCCCAAACAGTGCCCGGGTAAAAACGACAACGCAGGCATGTCGGGTGCCACTGTCTGCACCAGCACAGCAAGTTTTGAGCAAATATCTCCTTCCGTTTGGCCGCAATGGCAAGAAGCTTGTGCATCCTCTCTGTTCGTCGCGGTCAATGGGAAAAGGCGCTTATCTGCAATCTAGGTGTTTCTGCGTGCTGCACCCGCCCAAAGAGTGCCCGGGTGAAAACGACAACGCAGGCATGTCGGGTGCCACTGTCTGCACCAGCACAGCAAGTTTTGAGCAAATATCTCCTTCCGTTCGGCCGCAATGGCAAGAAGCTTGTGCATCTTCTCTGTTCGTCGCGGTCAATGGGAAAAGGCGCTTATCTGCAATCTAGGTGTTTCTGCATGCTGCGCCCGCCCAAAGAGTGCCCGGGTGAAAACGACAACGCAGGCATGTCGGGTGCCACTGTCTGCACCAGCACAGCAAGTTTTGAGCAAATATCTCCTTCCGTTCGGCCGCAATGGCAAGAAGCTTGTGCATCTTCTCTGTTCGTCGCGGTCAATGGGAAAAGGCGCTTTTCAGCAATTTAGGTGTTTCTGCGTGCTGCGCCCGCCCAAAGAGTGCCCGGGTTAAATCGACAACGTAGGCATGTCGGGTGCCACTGTCTGCACCAGCACAGCAAGTTTTGAGCAAATATCTCCTTCCGTTCGGCCTCAATGGCAAGAAGCTTGTGCATCTTCTATGTTCGTCGCGGTCAATGGGAAAAGTCGCTTATCTGCAATTTAGGTGTTTCTGCGTGCTGTGCCCGCCCAAAGAGTGCCCGGGTTAAATCGACAACGTAGGCATGTCGGGTGCCACTGTCTGCACCAGCACAGCAAGTTTTGAGCAAATATCTCCTTCCGTTCGGCCGCAATGGCAAGAAGCTTGTGCATCCTCTCTGTTCGTCGCGGTCAATGGGAAAAGGCGCTTATCTGCAATCTAGGTGTTTCTGCGTGCTGCACCCACCCAAAGAGTGCCCGGGTGAAAACGACAATGCAGGCATGTCGGGTGCCACTGTCTGCACCAGCACAGCAAGTTTTGAGCAAATATCTCCTTCCGTTCGGCCGCAATGGCAAGAAGCTTGTGCATCTTCTATGTTCGTCGCGGTCAATGGGAAAAGGCGCTTATCTGCAATCTAGGTGTTTCTGCGTGCTGCGCCCGCCCAAACAGTGCCCGGGTTAAATCGACAACGCAGGCATGTCGGGTGCCACTGTCTGCACCAGCACAGCAAGTTTTGAGCAAATATCTCCTTCCGTTCGGCCTCAATGGTAAGAAGCTTGTGCATCTTCTCTGTTCGTCGCGGTCAATGGGAAAAGGCGCTTATCTGCAATCTAGGTGTTTCTGCATGCTGCGCCCGCCCAAAGAGTGCCCGGGTGAAAACGACAACGCAGGCATGTCGGGTGCCACTGTCTGCACCAGCACAGCAAGTTTTGAGCAAATATCTCCTTCCGTTCGGCCGCAATGGCAAGAAGCTTGTGCATCTTCTCTGTTCGTCGCGGTCAATGGGAAAAGGCGCTTTTCAGCAATTTAGGTGTTTCTGCGTGCTGCGCCCGCCCAAAGAGTGCCCGGGTTAAATCGACAACGTAGGCATGTCGGGTGCCACTGTCTGCACCAGCACAGCAAGTTTTGAGCAAATATCTCCTTCCGTTCGGCCTCAATGGTAAGAAGCTTGTGCATCTTCTATGTTCGTCGCGGTCAATGGGAAAAGGCGCTTATCTGCAATTTAGGTGTTTCTGCCTGCTGTGCCCGCCCAAAGAGTGCCCGGATTAAATCGACAACGTAGGCATGTCGGGTGCCACTGTCTGCACCAGCACAGCAAGTTTTGAGCAAATATCTCCTTCCGTTCGGCCTCAATAGTAAGAAGCTTGTGCATCTTCTCTTTTCGTCGCGGTCAATGGGAAAAGGCGCTTATCTGCAATCTAGGTGTTTCTGCGTGCTGCGCCCGCCCAAAGAGTGCCCGGGTGAAAACGACAACGCAGGCATGTCGGGTGCCACTGTCTGCACCAGCACAGCAAGTTTTGAGCAAATATCTCCTTCCGTTCTGCCGCAATGGCAAGAAGCTTGTGCATCCTCTCTGTTCGTCGCGGTCAATGGGAAAAGGCGCTTATCTGCAATCTAGGTGTTTCTGCGTGCTGCGCCCGCCCAAAGAGTGCCCGGGTGAAAACGACAACGCAGGCATGTCGGGTGCCACTGTCTGCACCAGCACAGCAAGTTTTGAGCAAATATCTCCTTCCGTTCGGCCGCAATGGCAAGAAGCTTGTGCATCTTCTCTGTTCGTCGCGGTCAATGGGAAAAGGCGCTTATCTGCAATCTAGGTGTTTCTGCGTGCTGCGCCCGCCCAAAGAGTGCCCGGGTGAAAACGACAACGCAGGCATGTCGGGTGCCACTGTCTGCACCAGCACAGCAAGTTTTGAGCAAATATCTCCTTCCGTTCGGCCGCAATGGCAAGAAGCTTGTGCATCTTCTCTGTTCGTCGCGGTCAATGGGAAAGGGCGCTTATCTGCAATCTAGGTGTTTCTGCGTGCTGCACCCGCCCAAAGAGTGCCCGGGTGAAAACGACAACGCAGGCATGTCGGGTGCCACTGTCTGCACCAGCACAGCAAGTTTTGAGCAAATATCTCCTTCCGTTCGGCCGCAATGGCAAGAAGCTTGTGCATCTTCTCTGTTCGTCGCGGTCAATGGGAAAAGGCGCTTATCTGCAATCTAGGTGTTTCTGCGTGCTGCGCCCGCCCAAAAAGTGCCCGGTTGAAAACGACAAATCAGGCATGTCGGGTGCCACTGTCTGCACCAGCACAGCAAGTTTTGAGCAAATATCTCCTTCCGTTCGGCCGCAATGGCAAGAAGCTTGTGCATCTTCTCTGTTCGTCGCGGTCAATGGGAAAAGGCGCTTATCTGCAATCTAGGTGTTTCTGCGTGCTGCGCCCGCCCAAAGAGTGCCCGGGTGAAAACGACAACGCAGGCATGTCGGGTGCCACTGTCTGCACCAGCACAGCAAGTTTTGAGCAAATATCTCCTTCCGTTCGGCCGCAATGGTAAGAAGCTTGTGCATCCTCTCTGTTCGTCGCGGTCAATGGGAAAAGGCGCTTATCTGCAATCTAGGTGTTTCTGCGTGCTGCACCCGCCCAAAGAGTGCCCGGGTGAAAACGACAACGCAGGCATGTCGGGTGCCACTGTCTGCACCAGCACAGCAAGTTTTGAGCAAATATCTCCTTCCGTTCGGCCGCAATGGCAAGAAGCTTGTGCATCTTCTATGTTCGTCGCGGTCAATGGGAAAAGGCGCTTATCTGCAATCTAGGTGTTTCTGCGTGCTGCGCCCGCCCAAACAGTGCCCGGGTTAAATCGACAACGCAGGCATGTCGGGTGCCACTGTCTGCACCAGCACAGCAAGTTTTGAGCAAATATCTCCTTCCGTTCGGCCTCAATGGTAAGAAGCTTGTGCATCTTCTCTGTTCGTCGCGGTCAATGGGAAAAGGCGCTTATCTGCAATCTAGGTGTTTCTGCATGCTGCGCCCGCCCAAAGAGTGCCCGGGTGAAAACGACAACGCAGGCATGTCGGGTGCCACTGTCTGCACCAGCACAGCAAGTTTTGAGCAAATATCTCCTTCCGTTCGGCCGCAATGGCAAGAAGCTTGTGCATCTTCTCTGTTCGTCGCGGTCAATGGGAAAAGGCGCTTTTCAGCAATTTAGGTGTTTCTGCGTGCTGCGCCCGCCCAAAGAGTGCCCGGGTTAAATCGACAACGTAGGCATGTCGGGTGCCACTGTCTGCACCAGCACAGCAAGTTTTGAGCAAATATCTCCTTCCGTTCGGCCTCAATGGCAAGAAGCTTGTGCATCTTCTATGTTCGTCGCGGTCAATGGGAAAAGGCGCTTATCTGCAATTTAGGTGTTTCTGCGTGCTGTGCCCGCCCAAAGAGTGCCCGGGTGAAAACGACAACGCAGGCATGTCGGGTGCCACTGTCTGCACCAGCACAGCAAGTTTTTAGCAAATATCTCCTTCCGTTCGGCCGCAATGGCAAGAAGCTTGTGCATCTTCTCTGTTCGTCGCTGTCAATGGGAAAAGGCGCTTATCTGCAATCTAGGTGTTTCTGCGTGTTGCGCCCGCCCAAAGAGTGCCCGGGTGAAAACGACAACGCAGGCATGTCGGGTGCCACTGTCTGCACCAGCACAGCAAGTTTTGAGCAAATATCTCCTTCCGTTCGGCCGCAATGGCAAGAAGCTTGTGCATCTTCTCTGTTCGTCGCGGTCAATGGGAAAAGGCGCTTATCTGCAATCTAGGTGTTTCTGCGTGCTGCGCCCGCCCAAAGAGTGCCCGGGTGAAAACGACAACGCAGGCATGTCGGGTGCCACTGTCTGCACCAGCACAGCAAGTTTTGAGCAAATATCTCCTTCCGTTCGGCCGCAATGGCAAGAAGCTTGTGCATCTTCTCTGTTCGTCGCTGTCAATGGGAAAAGGCGCTTATCTGCAATCTAGGTGTTTCTGCGTGCTGCGCCCGCCCAAAGAGTGCCCGGGTTAAATCGACAACGCAGGCATGTCGGGTGCCACTGTCTGCACCAGCACAGCAAGTTTTGAGTAAATATCTCCTTCCGTTCGGCCGCAATGGCAAGAAGCTTGTGCATCTTCTCTGTTCGTCGCGGTCAATGGGAAAAGGCGCTTATCTGCAATCTAGGTGTTTCTGCGAGCTTCGCCCGCCCAAAGAGTGCCCAGGTGAAAACGACAACGCAGGCATGTCGGGTGCCACTGTCTGCACCAGCACAGCAAGTTTTGAGCAAATATCTCCTTCTGTTCGGCCGCAATGGCAAGAAGCTTGTGCATCCTCTCTGTTCGTCGCGGTCAATGGGAAAAGGCGCTTATCTGCAATCTAGGTGTTTCTGCGTGCTGCGCCCGCCCAAAGAGTGCCCGGGTGAAAACGACAACGCAGGCATGTCGGGTGCCACTGTCTGCACCAGCACAGCAAGTTTTGAGCAAATATCTCCTTCCGTTCGGCCGCAATGGCAAGAAGCTTGTGCATCTTCTCTGTTCGTCGCGGTCAATGGGAAAAGGCGCTTATCTGCAATCTAGGTGTTTCTGCGTGCTGCACCCGCCCAAAGAGTGCCCGGGTGAAAACGACAACGCAGGCATGTCGGGTGCCACTGTCTGCACCAGCAAAGCAAGTTTTGAGCAAATATCTCCTTCCGTTCGGCCGCAATGGCAAGAAGCTTGTGCATCTTCTCTGTTCGTCGCGGTCAATGGGAAAAGGCGCTTATCTGCAATCTAGGTGTTTCTGCGTGCTTCGCCCGCCCAAAGAGTGCCCAGGTGAAAACGACAACGCAGGCATGTCGGGTGCCACTGTCTGCACCAGCACAGCAAGTTTTGAGCAAATATCTCCTTCCGTTCGGCCGCAATGGCAAGAAGCTTGTGCATCTTCTCTGTTCGTCGCGGTCAATGGGAAAAGGCGCTTATCTGCAATCTAGGTGTTTCTGCGTGCTTCGCCCGCCCAAAGAGTGCCTGGGTGAAAACGACAACGCAGGCATGTCGGGTGCCACTGTCTGCACCAGCACAGCAAGTTTTGAGCAAATATCTCCTTCCATTCGGCCGCAATGGCAAGAAGCTTGTGCATCCTCTCTGTTCGTCGCGGTCAATGGGAAAAGGCGCTTATCTGCAATCTAGGTGTTTCTGCGTGCTGCGCCCGCCCAAAGAGTGCCCGGGTGAAAACGACAACGCAGGCATGTCCGGTGCCACTGTCTGCACCAGCACAGCAAGTTTTGAGCAAATATCTCCTTCCGTTCGGCCGCAATGGCAAGAAGCTTGTGCATCTTCTCTGTTCGTCGCGGTCAATGGGAAAAGGCGCTTATCTGCAATCTAGGTGTTTCTGCGTGCTGCGCCCGCCCAAAGAGTGCCCGGGTGAAAACGACAACGCAGGCATGTCGGGTGCTACTGTCTGCACCAGCACAGCAAGTTTTGAGCAAATATCTCCTTCCGTTCGGCCGCAATGGCAAGAAGCTTGTGCATCTTCTCTGTTCGTCGCGGTCAATGGGAAAAGGCGCTTATCTGCAATCTAGGTGTTTCTGCGTGCTTCGCCCGCCCAAAGAGTGCCCAGGTGAAAACGACAACGCAGGCATGTCGGGTGCCACTGTCTGCACCAGCACAGCAAGTTTTGAGCAAATATCTCCTTCCGTTCGGCCGCAATGGCAAGAAGCTTGTGCATCTTCTCTGTTCGTCGCGGTCAATGGGAAAAGGCGCTTATCTGCAATCTAGGTGTTTCTGCGTGCTGCGCCCGCCCAAAGAGTGCCCGGGTCAAAACGACAACGCAGGCATGTCGGGTGCCACTGTCTGCACCAGCACAGCAAGTTTTGAGCAAATATCTCCTTCCTTTCGGCCGCAATGGCAAGAAGCTTGTGCATCTTCTATGTTCGTCGCGGTCAATGGGAAAAGGCGCTTATCTGCAATCTAGGTGTTTCTGCGTGCTGCGCCCGCCCAAAGAGTGCCCGGGTTAAAGCGACAACGCAGGCATGTCGGGTGCCACTGTCTGCACCAGCACAGCAAGTTTTGAGCAAATATCTCCTTCCGTTCGGCCGCAATGGCAAGAAGCTTGTGCATCTTCTCTGTTCGTCGCGGTCAATGGGAAAAGGCGCTTATCTGCAATCTAGGTGTTTCTGCGTGCTGCGCCCGCCCAAAGAGTGCCCGGGTCAAAACGACAACGCAGGCATGTCGGGTGCCACTGTCTGCACCAGCACAGCAAGTTTTGAGCAAATATCTCCTTCCTTTCGGCCGCAATGGCAAGAAGCTTGTGCATCTTCTATGTTCGTCGCGGTCAATGGGAAAAGGCGCTTATCTGCAATCTAGGTGTTTCTGCGTGCTGCGCCCGCCCAAAGAGTGCCCGGGTTAAAGCGACAACGCAGGCATGTCGGGTGCCACTGTCTGCACCAGCACAGCAAGTTTTGAGCAAATATCTCCTTCCGTTCGGCCGCAATGGCAAGAAGCTTGTGCATCTTCTCTGTTCGTCGCGGTCAATGGGAAAAGGCACTTATCTGCAATCTAGGTGTTTCTGCGTGCTGCGCCCGCCCAAAGAGTGCTCGGGTGAAAACTACAACGCAGGCATGTCGGGTGCCACTGTCTGCACCAGCACAGCAAGTTTTGAGCAAATATCTCCTTCCGTTCGGCCGCAATGGCAAGAAGCTTGTGCATCTTCTCTGTTCGTCGCGGTCAATGGGAAAAGGCGCTTATCTGCAATCTAGGTGTTTCTGCGTGCTGCGCCCGCCCAAAGAGTGCCCGGGTGAAAACGACAACGCAGGCATGTCCGGTGCCACTGTCTGCACCAGCACAGCAAGTTTTGAGCAAATATCTCCTTCCGTTCGGCCGCAATGGCAAGAAGCTTGTGCATCTTCTCTGTTCGTCGCGGTCAATGGGAAAAGGCGCTTATCTGCAATCTAGGTGTTTCTGCGTGCTGCACCCGCCCAAAGAGTGCCCGGGTGAAAACGACAACGCAGGCATGTCGGGTGCCACTGTCTGCACCAGCACAGCAAGTTTTGAGCAAATATCTCCTTCCGTTCGGCCGCAATGGCAAGAAGCTTGTGCATCTTCTCTGTTCGTCGCTGTCAATGGGAAAAGGCGCTTATCTGCAATCTAGGTGTTTCTGCGTGCTGCGCCCGCCCAAAGAGTGCCCGGGTTAAATCGACAACGCAGGCATGTCGGGTGCCACTGTCTGCACCAGCACAGCAAGTTTTGAGCAAATATCTCCTTCCGTTCGGCCTCAAAGGTAAGA
>NW_026608407.1:0-7500 GCF_029499605.1 Hyla sarda
ACACTCCTCTCCTGATATATACACTGCACTGTACACTCCTCTCTTGATATATATATATATATATATATACTGTACACTCCTCTCCTGATATATATATATATATATATATATATATACTGTACTGTATACTCCTCTCCTGATATATACACTGTACTGTACACTCCTCTCCTGATATATATACACTGTACTGTACTCTCCTCTCCTGATATATATATATATATATATATATATATATATATATTACTGTACTGTACACTCCTCTCCTGATATATATTTATACTGTACTGTACACTCCTCTCCTGATATATACACTGTACTGTACTCTCCTCTCCTGATATATATATATATATATATATATATTACTGTACTGTACACTCCTCTCCTGATATATATTTATACTGTACTGTACACTCCTCTCCTGATATATACACTGTACTGTACACTCCTCTCCTGATATATATATATATACTGTACTGTACACTCCTCTCCTGATATATATATATATATCTATATATACACACTGTACTGTACACTCCTCTCCTGATATATACATATATATACTGTATTGTACACTCCTCTCCTGATATATATACTGTCCTGTACACTCCTCTCCTGATATATACTGTACATTCCTCTCCTGATATATATATATATATATACTGTACTGTACACTCCTCTCCTGATATATATATATATATATATATATATATATATATATATATATACATATATATATACTGTGCTGTACACTCCTCTCCTGATATATACACTGTACACTCCTCTCCTGATATATATATATACACTGTACTGTACACTCCTCTCCTGATATATATATACTGTACACTCCTCTCCTGATATATACACTGTACTGTACACTCCTCTCCTGATATATATATATATATATATATATATATATATATATATATATACTGTACTGTACACTCCTCTCCTGATATATACTCTGTACTGTACACTCCTCTCCTGATATATACTGTACACTCCTCTCCTGATATATATTTATACTGTACTGTACACTCCTCTCCTGATATATATATACTGTACTGTACACTCCTCTCCTGATATATACATATATACATATATATACTGTATTGTACACTCCTCTCCTGATATATATACTGTCCTGTACACTCCTCTCCTGATATATACTGTACATTCCTCTCCTGATATATATATATACTGTACTGTACACTCCTCTCCTGATATATATATATCTATATATACACACTGTACTGTACACTCCTCTCCTGATATATACAATGTACTGTACACTCCTCTCCTGATATATATATATATATACTGTACTGTACACTCCTCTCCTGATATATATATATATATATATATATATATATATACACTGTACTGTACACTCCTCTCCTGATATATATATACTGTACACTCCTCTCCTGATATATACACTGTACTGTACACTCCTCTCCTGATATATACACTGTACTGTACACTCCCCTCCTGATATATATATATATATACTGTACTGTACACTCCTCTCCTGATATATACTCTGTACTGTACACTCCTCTCCTGATATATACTGTACACTCCTCTCCTGATATATATTTATACTGTACTGTACACTCCTCTCCTGATATATATATACTGTACAGTACACTCCTCTCCTGATATATATACTGTACTGTACACTCCTCTCCTGATATATACATATATACATATATATACTGTACTGTACACTCCTCTCCTTATA
Organism: Hyla sarda; assembly: GCF_029499605.1. Classification (NCBI taxonomy): domain Eukaryota; kingdom Metazoa; phylum Chordata; class Amphibia; order Anura; family Hylidae; genus Hyla; species Hyla sarda. The sequence continues at coordinate 1,742 of NW_026608407.1, forward strand.
TATATACTGTCCTGTACACTCCTCTCCTGATATATACTGTACATTCCTCTCCTGATATATACACTGTACTGTACACTCCTCTCCTTATATATATAAATATATATATATATATATATATACTGTACACTCCTCTCCTGATATATATATATATACACTGTACTGTACACTCCTCTCCTGATATATACAATGTACTGTACACTCCTCTCCTGATATATACTGTACACTCCTCTTCTGATATATATATACTGTACTGTACACTCCTCTCCTGATATATATATATATATATACTGTACTGAACACTCCTCTCCTGATATATACACTGTACTGTACAATCCTCTCCTGATATATATATACACTGTACTGTACACTCCTCTCCTGATAGATAGATAGATATATATATATATATATATATATATACTGTACTGTACACTCCTCTCCTGATAGATATATATATATATATATATATATATATATATATATTAATACTGTACTGTACACTCCTCTCCTGATATATAAATATATATATACATATATATATATACTGTACACTCCTCTCCTGATATATACACTGTACTGTACATTCCTCTCCTGATATATATATATATATATATATATATATATATATACTGTACTGTACACTCCTCTCCTGATATATACACTGTACTGTACACTCCTCTCCTGATATATATACACTGTACTGTACACTCCTCTCCTGATATATATATATATATATATATATATACATACACACTGTACTGTACACTCCTCTCCTGATAGATATATATATATATATCTATATATATATATATATAGATATACCGTACTGTACACTTCTCTCCTGATATATACACTGTACTGTACACTCCTCTCCTGATATATATATATATATATATGTACTGTACTGTACACTCCTCTCCTGATATATATATATATATATATATATATATACTATACTGTATACTCCTCTCCTGATATATACACTGTACTGTACACTCCTCTCCTGATATATATACACTGTACTGTACTCTCCTCTCCTGATATATATATATATATATATATATATACACTGTACTGTACACTCCTCTCCTGATATATATATATATACTCTATTGTACACTCATCTCCTGATATATATATATATATATATATATATATATACTGTACTGTGCACTCCTCTCCTGATATATATATATATATATATATACTCTACTGTACACTCCTCTCCTGATATATACACTGTACTGTAAACTCCTTTCCTGATATACATATATATATATATATATATACTGTACTGTACACTCCTCTCCTGATATATACACTGTACTGTACACTCCTCTCCTGATATATATATACTGTACTGTACACTCCTCTCCTGATATATATATCTATATATACACACTGTACTGTACACTCCTCTCCTGATATATACACTGTACTGTACACTCCTCTCCTGATAGATAGATATATATATATATATATATATATACTGTACTGTACACTCCTCTCCTGATATATATATACTGTACACTCATCTCCTGATATATATACACTGTACTGTACACTCCTCTCCTGATATATATATACACTGTACTGTACACTCCTATCCTGATATATATATATGTATATACTGTACTGTACACTCCTCTCCTGATATATAAATATATATATACTGTGCACTCCTCTCCTGATAGATAGATAGATATATATATATATATATATATATATATATATATACACTGTACTGTACACTCCTCTCCTGATATATACACTGTATTGTACACTCCTCTCCTGATATATATATATATATATATATATACTGTACTGTACACTCCTCTCCTGATATATACATATATATATATATATATATATATATACTGTACTGTACACTCCTCTCCTGATATATACACTGTACTGTACACTGCTCTCCTGATATATATATATATATATATATATATATACACTGTACTGTACACTCCTCTCCTGATATATATATACACTGTACTGTACACTCCTCTCCTGATATATATATACACTGTACTGTACACTCCTCTCCTAATATATATATACACTGTACTGTACACTCCTCTCCTGATATATATATATATATATATATATACACTGTACACTCCTCTCCTGATATATACACTGTACTGTACACTCCTTTCCTGATATATATATACACTGTACTGTACACTCCTCTCCTGATATATACACTGTACTGTATACTCCTCTACTGATATATATACACTGTACTGTACACTCCTCTCCTGATATATATATATATATACACTGTACTGTACACTCCTCTCCTGATATATATACATATACTGCACACTCCTCTCCTGATATATATACACTGTACTGTACACTCCTCTCCTGATATATATATATATATATATATATATATATATTGTACTGTACACTCCTCTCCTGATATATACACTGTACTGTACAGTTCTCTCCTGATATATATATATATATATATATATATATATACTGTACTGTACACTCCTCTCCTGATATATACACTGTACTGTACACTCCTCTCCTGATATATATATATATATATTTTGTACTGTATACTCCTCTCCTGATATATATATACTGTACACTCCTCTCCTTATGTATACACTGTACTGTACACTCCTCTCCTGATATATATATATATATATATATATATATACTGTACTGTACACTCCTCTCCTGATATATACACTGTACTGTACACTCCTCTCCTGATAGATATATACACTGTACTGTACACTCCTCTCCTGATATATATATATATATATATATATATATATATATATACTGTACTGTATACTCCTCTCCTGATATATATATATGTACTGTACTATACACTCCTCTCCTGATAAATATATATGTATATATATATATATTTATCTATATATACACACTGTACTGTACACTCCTCTCCTGATATATATACATATACACTGTACTGTACACTCCTCTCCTGATATATATATACATACACTGTACACTCCTCTCCTGATATATATACACTGTACTGTACACTCCTCTCCTGATATATATATAAATATATATATATATATATATATATTGTACTGTACACTCCTCTCCTGATATATACACTGTACTGTACACTCCTCTCCTGATATATATATATATATATATATATATATATATACTGTACTGTACACTCCTCTCCTGATAGATATATATATATACTGTAAACTCCTTTCCTGATAGATATATATATATATATATATATATACTGTACTGTACACTCCTATCCTGATATATATATATATATATATATACTGTACTGTACACTCCTCTCCTGATATATACACTGTACTGCACACTCCTCTCCAGATATATATATATACACTGTACTGTACACTCCTCTCCTGATATATACACTGTACTGTACACTCCTCTCCGGATAGATATATACAATGTACTGTACACTCCTCTCCTGATATATATATATACTGTACTGTACACTCCTCTCCTGATATATACACTGTACTGTACACTCCTCTTCTGATAGATATATACACTGTACTGTACACTCCTCTCCTGATATATATATATATATATATATATATATATATATATATATATATATATATACTGTACATTCCTCTCCTGATATATATATACTGTACTGTACACTCCTCTCCTGATATATACACTGTACACTCCTCTCCTGATATATATATACACTGTACTGTACACTCCTCTCCTGATATATATATACTGTACTGTACACTCCTCTCCTGATATATACACTGTACTGTACACTCCTCTTCTGATAGATATATACACTGTACTGTACACTCCTCTCCTGATATATATATATATATATATTTATATATATATACTGTACATTCCTCTCCTGATATATATATATACTGTACTGTACACTCCTCTCCTGATATATACACTGTACACTCCTCTCCTGATATATATATACACTGTACTGTACACTCCTCTCCTGATATATAAATATATATATATATATATATATATATATATATATACTGTACACTCCTCTCCTGATATATATATATATATATATATATATACACTGTACTGTACACTCCTCTCCTGATATATACACTGTACTGTACACTCCTCTCCTGATATATATATACACTGTACTATATACTCCTCTTCTGATATATATATTTATACTGTACTGTATACTCCTTTCCTGATATATATATATATATATATATATATATATATATATACTGTACTGTACACTCCTCTCCTGATATATATACACTGTACTGTACACTCCTCTCCTGATATATACACTGTACTGTACACTCCTCTTCTGATATATATATATACCGTACTGTACACTCCTCTCCTAATATATACACTGTACTGTACACTCCTCTCCTGATATATATATATATATATATATACTGTACTGTACACTCCTCTCCTGATATATATACTATACTGTACACTCCTCTCCTGATATATATATATATATATATACTGTATACTCCTCTCCTGATAAATACACTGTACTGTACACTCCTCTCCTGATATATATACACTGTACTGTACTCTCCTCTCCTGATATATATATATATATATATATATATATATATATACACTGTACTGCACACTCCTCTCCTGATATATACACTGTACTGTGCACTTCTCTCCTGATATATATATATATATATATACTGTACTGTACACTCCTCTCCTGATATATACACTGTACTGTACACTCCTCTCCTGATATATATATACACTGTACTGTACACTCCTCTCCTGATATATATATATATATATATATACTGTACTGTACACTCCTCTCCTAATATATATATACACTGTACTGTACACTCCTCTCCTAATATATATATACACTGTACTGTACACTCCTCTCCTGATATATATATATATATATATATATATATATATATATATATATACACTGTACACTCCTCTCCTGATATATACACTGTACTGTACACTCCTTTCCTGATATATATATACACTGTACTGTACACTCCTCTCCTGATATATACACTGTACTGTATACTCCTCTACTGATATATATACACTGTACTGTACACTCCTCTCCTGATAGATATATATATATATATATATATATACACTGTACTGTACACTCCTCTCCTGATATATATACATATACTGCACACTCCTCTCCTGATATATATACACTGTACTGTACACTCCTCTCCTGATATATATATATATATATATATATATATATATATATTGTACTGTACACTCCTCTCCTGATATATACACTGTACTGTACACTCCTCTCCTGATATATATATATATATTTTGTACTGTATACTCCTCTCCTGATATATATATACTGTACACTCCTCTCCTGATGTATACACTGTACTGTACACTCCTCTCCTGATAGATATATATATATATATATATATACTGTACTGTACACTCCTCTCCTGATATATACACTGTACTGTACACTCCTCTCCTGATAGATATATACACTGTACTGTACACTCCTCTCCTGATATATATATATATATATATATATATATACTGTACTGTATACTCCTCTCCTGATATATATATATGTACTGTACTATACACTCCTCTCCTGATAAATATATATGTATATATATATATCTATATATACACACTGTACTGTACACTCCTCTCCTGATATATATACATATACACTGTACTGTACACTCCTCTCCTGATATATATATACATACACTGTACACTCCTCTCCT
>NW_026608407.1:10000-27500 GCF_029499605.1 Hyla sarda
ATATATATATATATATATATATATATATATATATATACTGTACTGTATACTCCTCTCCTGATATATACACTGTACTGTACACTCCTCTCCTGATATATATACACTGTACTGTACACTCCCCTCCTGATATATACACTGTACTGTACACTCCTTTCCTGATATATATATATATATATATATATATATATATATATACTATACTGTACTGTACACTCCTCTCCTGATATATACACTGTACTGTACTCTCCTCTCCTGATATATATATATACTGTACTGTACACTCCTCTCCTGATATATACACTGTACTGTACATTCCTCTCCTGATATATATATACTGTACTGTACACTCCTCTCCTGATATATATATATATATATATATATATATACACACACTGTACTGTACACTCCTCTCCTGATATATACACTGTACTGTACACTCCTCTCCTGATATATATATATATATATACTGTACTGTACACTCCGCTCCTGATATATACACTGTACTGTACACTCCTCTCCTGATATATATACACTGTACTGTACACTCCCCTCCTGATATATACACTGTACTGTACACTCCTTTCCTGATATATATATATATATATATATATATATATATATATATATACTATACTGTACTGTACACTCCTCTCCTGATATATACACTGTACTGTACTCTCCTCTCCTGATATATATATATACTGTACTGTACACTCCTCTCCTGATATATACACTGTACTGTACATTCCTCTCCTGATATATATATACTGTACTGTACACTCCTCTCCTGATATATATATATATATATATATATATATACACACACTGTACTGTACACTCCTCTCCTGATATATACACTGTACTGTACACTCCTCTCCTGATAGATATATATATATATATATATATATATATATATGTATATATATACTGTACTGTAAACTCCTCTCCTGATATATACATATATACATATATATACTGTACTGTACACTCCTCTCCTGATATATATACTGTCCTGTACACTCCTCTCCTGATATATACTGTACATTCCTCTCCTGATATATATATATACTGTACTGTACACTCCTCTCCTGATATATATATATATAATGTACTGTACAATCCTCTCCTGAAATATATATACTGTACTGTACACTCCTCTCCTGATATATATATATATATATATATATATATATATATATATATACTGTACTGTACACTACTCTCCTGGTATAAATATATACTGTACTGTACACTCCTCTCCTGATATATATACACTGTACACTCCTCTCCTGATATATATATATATATATATATATATATATATATATACTGTACTGTACACTCCTCTCCTGATATATATACTGTCCTGTACACTCCTCTCCTGATATATACTGTACATTCCTCTCCTGATATATATACACTGTACTGTACACTCCTCTCCTGATATATACATAAATACATATATACTGTACTGTACACTCCTCTCCTGATATATATACTGTCCTGTACACTCCTCTCCTGATATATACTGTACATTCCTCTCCTGATATATATATATACTGTACTGTACACTCCTCTCCTGATATATATATATATATATATATATATATATAATGTACTGTACACTCCTCTCCTGAAATATATATACTGTACTGTACACTCCTCTCCTGATATATATATATATATATATATATATACTGTACTGTACACTCCTCTCCTGATATATATATATATACTGTACTGTACACTCCTCTCCTGATATATACACTGTACTGTACATTCCTCTCCTGATATATATATACTGTACTGTACACTCCTCTCCTGATATATATATATATATCTATATATACACACTGTACTGTACACTCCTCTCCTGATATATACACTGTACTGTACACTCCTCTCCTGATATATATATATATATATACTGTACTGTACACTCCTCTCCTGATATATACACTGTACTGTACACTCCTCTCCTGATATATATATATATATATATATATATATATATATATATATATATATTGTACTGTACACTCCTCTCCTGATGAATACACTGTACTGTACACTCCTCTCCTGATAGATAGATATATATATACTGTACACTCCTCTCCTGATATATATATATATATACTGTACTGTAAACTCCTCTCCTGATAGATAGATATATACTGTACTGTACACTCCTATCCTGATATATATATATATATATATATATACTGTACTGTACACTCCTATCCTGATATATATATATATATACTGTACTCTCCTCTCCTGATATATACACTGTACTGCACACTCCTCTCCTGATATATATATATACACTGTACAGTACACTCCTCTCCTGATATATACACTGTACTGTACACTCCTCTCCTGATATATATATATATATATATATATATATATATACTGTACTGTACATTCCTCTCCTGATATATATATACTGTACTGTACACTCCTCTCCTGATATATATATACACTGTACTGTACACTCCTCTCCTGATATATACACTGTACTGTACACTCCTCTCCTGATATATATATATATATATATATATATATATATATACATATGCCGTACTGTACACTCCTCTCCTGATATATACACTGTACTGTACACTCCTCTCCTAATATATATATATATATATATATATATATGTGTGTGTATATATATACTGTACTGTACACTACTCTCCTGATATATACACTGTACTGTACACTCCTCTCCTGATATATATATATATACTGTACTGTACACTCCTCTCCTGATATATATATACTGTACTGTATACTCCTCTCCTGATATATACACTGTACTGTACACTCCTCTCCTGATATATATACTGTACTGTACTCTCCTCTCCTGATATATATATATATATATATATACTGTACTGTACACTCCTCTCCTGATATATACACTGTACTGTACACTCCTCTACTGATATATATATATACTGTACTGTACACTCCTCTCCTGATATATATATCTATATATACACACTGTACTGTACACTCCTCTCCTGATATATACACTGTACTGTACACTCCTCTCCTGATATATATATATATATAAATATATATATATATACTGTACTGTACACTCCTCTCCTGATATATACATATATATATATATATATATATATACTGTACTGTACACTCCTCTCCTGATATATACACTGTACTGTACACTCCTTTCCTGATATATATATATATATATATATATATATACTGTATTGTACACTCCTCTCCTGATATATATATCTATATATACACACTGTACTGTACACTCCTCTCCTGATATATATACACTGTACTGTACACTCCTCTCCTGATATATACACTGTACTGTACACTCCTCTCATGAAATATACACTGTACTGTACACTCCTCTCCTGATATATATATATATATATATATATATATATATACTGTACTGTACACTCCTCTCCTGATAGATATATATATATATATATATATATATACTGTACTGAAAACTCCTCTCCTGATATATACACTGTACTGTACACTCCTTTCCTGATATATATATATATATATACTGTACTGTACACTCCTCTCCTGATATATATATATATATATATATATATATACTGTACTGTACACTCCTCTCCTGATATATATATATATATATATATATACTGTACACTCCTCTCCTGATATATATATATATATATATCTATATACACACTGTGCACTCCTCGCCTGATATATATATATATATATATACTGTACTGTACACTCCTCTCATGATATATACACTGTACTGTACACTCCTCTCCTGATATATATACACTGTACTGTACTCTCCTCTGCTGATAAATATATATACACTGTACTGTACACTCCTCTCCTGATATATACATTGTACTGTACACTCCTCTCCTGATATATATACTGTACTGTACACTTCTCTCCTGATATATATATATCTTTATATACACACTGTACTGTACACTCCTCTCCTGATATATACACTGTACTGTACACTCCTCTCCTGATATATATATATATATATATATATACTGTACTGTACACTCCTCTCCTGATATATATATCTATATATACACACTGTACTGTACACTCCTCTCCTGATATATACACTGTACTGTACACTCCTCTCCTGATATATATACACTGTACTGTACACTCCTCTCCTGATATATATATACACTGTACTGTACACTCCTCTCCTGAAATATACACTATACTGTACACTCCTCTCCTGATATATATATATATATATATATATATATATATATATACTGTACTGTACACTCCTCTCCTGATATATACACTATACTGTACACTCCTTTCCTGATATATATATATATATATATATATATATATATACTGTACTGTACACTCCTCTCCTGATATATATATATATATATATATATATATATAAATATATATACTGTACTGTACACTCCTCTCCTGATATATATATATATATATGTATATATATATATATATACACTGTACACTCCTCTCCTGATATATATATATATATATATATATATATATATATATCTATATACACACTGTGCACTCCTCGCCTGATATATATATATATATACTGTACTGTATACTCCTCTCCTGATATAGATATATATATATATATATATATATATATATACTGTACTGTACACTCCTCTCATGATATATACACTGTACTGTACACTCCTCTCCTGATATATATACACTGTACTGTCCTCTCCTCTGCTGATAAATATACACTGTACTGTACACTCCTCTCCTGATATATACATTGTACTGTACACTCCTCTCCTGATATATATACTGTACTGTACACTTCTCTCCTGATATATATATATCTTTATATACACACTGTACTGTACACTCCTCTCCTGATATATACACTGTACTGTACACTCCTCTCCTGATATATATATATATATACTGTACTGTACACTCCTCTCCTGATATATACACTGTACTGTACACTCCTTTCCTGATATATATATACACTGTACTGTACACTCCTCTCCTGATATATATACACTGTACTGTACACTCCTCTCATGATATATATACATACACTGTACTGTACACTCCTCTCCTGATATATATATATACACTGTACACTCCTCTCCTGATATATATACACTGTACTGTACACTCCTCTCCTGATATATATATATATATATTGTACTGTACACTCCTCTTCTGATATATACACTGTACTGTACACTCCTTTCCTGATATATATATATATGTGCGAAGGTTAATTGACTGAGTCACTTAACCTGTGTTTGTGGGAGGGGCGGTACTTGCGCTTAAAAGCCGCGGCTCCCTGTGTTCAGTGCGCCGCGGCTCTCGTGTTGTTTGGAGTCCGTGACGTCAGACGCCGTGGGGAGTCTCTCCAGCCTCGTGTTCGTTCCTGTGCCCTGCTGTGCACGTCATTTCAGGTTAGTTTAGGTCCGGGGAGTGACTGCAGGAGTCTGGGGGCTCGTGTCTCGTATGAGTCCCCCGTGCCCTGCCTTTAGCATGTTGATGTTGTTGTTCAGCAGCCGTAGCGGGCTGCTGAGCTACGTTGTGCGCTTCCGGCGCATGTCGGGGGGTTTCTTTTCAGATGTTTGGTGCTGGCTGGGGGAGGTGACAGCGGGGGTTACCTTTCAGAGCATATGTCCTTCGGAGCTCCGCGGTATTCTCCCGTCCCGTTCCGCTGCCTTACGCATGCCGGCTTTCTTATTCGGTCACCAGTCTCAGCCGGCAGCCAGTTCGTTACACACCTCCTGCGGCTCAGCTCTGCATGCTGGGTGCTTGTTTGCATACTGTAGGTATTATAGTCTTGTAGTTCCAGGTGTTAGTCTTAGTGTCAGTACACGTTGTCTACTGGTCAGGACGCTTCGTTAATGTGTCACAGATGTCCCTGCTGTGTATTTCACTGGTTGACGCGTTTGTTCCGCAGTTGCTTCTCATATACCTAATCTGTTTCATATTCCATGTGTTTTACACTATTGCTTCTCGTATCTACACTTCGGCCGCATACATTGGTCCGTATTAGTCATGTTTTAACTCATGAGTCTGTTGCATACGCTGCTGATACACTACCATTATATGCTCCGCTATTGTCTGGTACTATAATTCTGTTCTCACATGGTCAATTTGCCTTCCGCTGTTTCGAATCTGTCCTGTCTTCATGGTATTTATTGCTTCATGATATTTATTGCTAGTCGTAGTTATTTACTTTGCTCGTTGTTTGGTACCGTTTACTCTAACTTGTCGTGGTAGTGAATAAGGCGGTTGTTCCTAAATTAGTTTGCCTGGCTTGTAGCATGGTCTTCAATGTGCGCTGCTGTTCTGTTGTTCCTGTGCTCCTATGGTTACTCGGTCGTTTTTAGGTAAAAGAGATAAAAGAATATATTTGGAATTTTGCATATATGTATATAGGTGTTAATTTAAAAAAAAAAAAAATATTTATGTTTAGGCAGGTTGTTTTCTCTTCCCCCAACTCGCCCTTTGGGGCTCGGTTCATGTCCTTTCCACCGACTCAACTCGTCTTTGGGTCCTCATGTGGATCTGCCTTAGCCTGTGTGTTGTTAAGTTATATGCCTGTGTTTTATTCAGCAGTTGTCCACGCACGCTCTTGTGGCTTATACGTCTGCTGTCGTGAACTTCGTGTTGGCTTATCACCCTCGGTACAGGTATGTGCAGTCCATTTTTGGGTTAGTTACAGTAAACATTCTCTTCATATGGTTCTCCTTTAACTCGCAGTGTTCATTCTGGTGGTCTCGCCTCGCTTCAGCTTCTACGTTATTCCAGCCTTTCCACCGACTCAACTCGTCTTTGAGTCCTCGTGTGGATCTGCCTTAGTCTATGTGTTGTTAAGTTATATGCCTGTGTGTTTATTCAGCAGTTGTCCACGCACGCTCTTGTGGCTTAAACGTCTGCTGTCGTGAACTTCGTGTTGGCTTACCACCCTCGGTACAGGTATGTGCAGTCCATTTTTGGGTTAGTTATAGTAAAAATTCTCTTCATACGGTTCTCCTTTTGGCTCGCAGTGTTCATCCTGGTGGTCTCGCCTCGTTTCAGCTTCTACGTTGTTCCAACGCCTGTTCGTGTCGAGATTGACCGTCATAACCCAGTTGTCAAGGTGCGGTCTGTTTTAGGCTTCCGGAAGTCCAGGTATTCATGTCTTAGTTCGTTACCCATCACGTCCTTGGGTGTACTCTCTATCCCCTGCTCATCACGTCTTTGGGCCAAGGGGTTCGTTAGTCACGAGTAACTTTACGTGTCACGCTGTTAGCATGTGTCTAGTCACCACTCGGTACTCTTCACTTTCTAGTCCGATTCTGTGGTGGCAGTGGTTTTGATTTCCGGGTTAGTCTTGCTCTGACAGGTGTATTTCGTTTTTTGGTTGTCCCTTGGGTCAGGATTTGATTGTTGTATATCTAATTTTCAGAAATGTCTCACGCATCAGACATTGAAGATGCAGCTTCTGTTCTGGACAATGTCGCTAGAACATCGGATCTGGGTAGCGTCCCATCTCTTCGTAACTGGACCATTCCTAAACTGACGGCTGAACTCGTCCGCAAAGGCATCCCATTCCCGGCTACTGCCCCTGCAAGGCAGAACTTTATCGTTTATTGGTCTCTGAGCACTCGGGACCCTGCGATCAAGCAGGCCCTAGCAGTGAAGGAGTGTCCATGCAGACACTCAATACGTCCATCTTGCAGTTGCATACGTTAATTAACTCGCTGTGCTCTAGAGTTGATACCTTGGAATGTAAGAGTTCGGAGGCTCCCGCTCCGGCCCCAGTGGTGGGTTTGACTTCGGCCATTCCACACACTTCTGTTCCCCCTCAGGTTTCTGCTACCCCGCAGGCTTCAGTATTACCGGTTGGACTTAATATGCTCGTGCCAAATGTCGCGCCAGCTCATTTTATCCCGACTAATCTGAAGAAGGACATTCTTGATGGTAAGGATGTTAATCTCGCTTCCTTGCTTATTGCGTCTCATGATGTTTCCGAGAACAAGACTATTGCTTGCGGTGAGGTGTCGGTCATTCTGAAAGCAAAAGATGTAAGGTTAAGTCGCAAGCTTACATTAGCTGAATTCAGTATGGCGTTCGCCATTTATCGTGACGTTTTATGCTCAGTCAAGCCAGAAAGACGTGAAGAGCTTGACATGTATCTGTTCAAAGTCACAGAGTTAGCTCATAAATATGGTGGGTTCACGTTTTATGATTATCATAAGTCATTTTCAGCTAAGGCGGCGGCAGCTCTAGTGCAGTACAACTATACAGTTAATTGGGCGTTGGTTGACACCGAGATTTTCTGCAATCATTTTGCAGGTCTTAAAGCCCCCGTTTGCTCTCGGTGTCAGTCCATCGCCCATACCACTGAATGGTGCAATACTGTTAATTCCCCATCCGAGGTAAATCCCGGCACGTCTTCACCCACATTTCAGCCTAGGAATCAGAAACACTCGGGCTTGATTGACAAGTTAGGTAGGCCCATCAAGTATCTTGGTAAATCTCAAATTTGCAATAATTTCAATTTTGGGTCTTGCAATTATAACCAGTGTAGACTTTTACATGTCTGTGCATTCTGTTTCAGGGCCCATCCTAAGGCCAGTTGTCCACAGAAGTCGAAAGCATGACTAGCAGTGATAGACGTGTTGTGTTTAGAACATTTTCTTGCTGATCATCCAGATAGGTGTTTTGTTCAGTTTTTGATTAATGGATTCCGGTCAGGTTTCCACACAGGTTTCATTACTTTACCCTCTGCTACGTATGAGTGTGACAATTTACGTTCTGCTCTAAGGGACCCTAGGGCTGTAGATACCCTGATACAAGCTGAAATAGACAAGGGTTTTGTTATTGGTCCGTTTGATGAGCCCCCCTTTGACGTTTGGAGAGTTAGTCCATTGGGGTTGGTGGCTGGGAAATTCAGTAATAAACTTCGTTTAATTTATGATTTGTCCGCCCCTTACTCTGCACACACACCTAGTTTAAACTCTCTTATTCCCGCTGAAGAGTTCTCCCTGAAATATGCTTCCATAGATGAGGCAATAGCGGTCATACTGAGCATGGGCAGTAACACGTGGCTGTCCAAGATCGATATTTCCGATGCCTTTAAGCTCCTGCCTATTATGCCTCAGCTATGGAAGTGGCACGGTATTAAATGGCGCGACAAGTATTATTTTGCTGTTAAGTTAACTTTTGGTTCCAGGAGTAGTCCTTGGTTATTTGATAAATTTGCGCAATCCCTACACTGGCTCCTGGAAAACAGGTTTGACTGTTCCCATGTCATCCACTACTTGGACGATTTTTTGTTTATTGAGCCAGGTAACGTGTGCCCCAGGGACTTGACAACCTCGTTAGCAGTATTCCAGCAACTGGCGGTTCCGGTGTCAGACAAAAAAGTTGAGGGCCCTTGCAAGTCACTGACTTTCTTAGGTATTGTTCTAGACACACAGGTCATGGAAGCCCGATTACCGCTCGACAAGCTCTCACGTATTAGACAGGCCATGCATGATCTTGTCAATTCACCCCGGGTGACCAAGGTACAGCTGCAATCCATTCTCGGCATGCTGAACTTTGCCATGCGTGTAATTCCACAGGGTAGGAGTTTTGTTTCCAGGTTGTTAGACGCTATGAATTCTGTGCCTGGCCAAAGCGACGTAGTCATATTTGATAATCAAGCGATTGCCGATTTTGCTATGTGGCATACATTTTTGACTAACTGGAATGGGGTATCCTTTTTCACCCCTGGTATCGATAATGCTTCTCCTTTAGTTTTTTCCGATGCTTCCTCCTCAGTGGGTTTTGCAGCCATTTGGGAGAATCATTGGTTGGCCAGTGCTTGGCCAATTGAGGTATTTCAGTCTCCGGGTTTTAGCAGGTCCTCAGCATTGTTTGAGTTGTACCCTATAGTTGCAGCTGCCAGTGTGTGGGGTCACCTATGGTTCAGGAAGTCAGTACTGTTTGTTTCTGATAATGAAGCTACGGTGTATATTCTGCTTAAAGGTAGATCCTCGTCCCCACAGGTCATGTCTTTGATGCGTAAACTGGTATGGTTATCTTTGTTACATAATTTTCACTTCTCTAGTGCTCATATAGATGGTGTTAGGAACACGGCTGCTGCTGCACTGTCTAGACTCAATTTTGCACTTTTCTTCCAGGTAATGCCAGAGGCCGATCCATCAGGATGCATGGTTCCAGCGTTCCACGATTTGGTTTTGAATTAAATGCCTATTTGTCTGTAGGTCAGGACTTGATTAATAGTTCACTTTCCCGTAACACTCAGAAAGTTTACCGTACGGCCTTTAATCTGTTTACTAAGTTCTGTCAGTCTCACCCGCATAACGATGTCCTTTCAGTATCTTTTATTTTAGCCTTTATAGGGTTTCGCCACTCCTCCTTACGGCTAGCATATAACACCATAAAGATTTATTTAGCAGGCATACAACACTTTGTTACTTTGAAGTTCCCGGATCGGGCATCATTGTTTACCATGCATGCAGTTAAGGCTGCCCTTAAGGGGGTTGCCAAAAGTAGAGTACCAAAGCCGCCAGGCCGGCAGCCCATCTCGGGGTCGCTGTTTAGGGAGCTGGCAGATGCCCTGGATCACTCCCCGTTTGGTCTAGGTAATAGTTTAACGCTAAAAGCAGCCCTCTTCTTAGGTTTCTATGGCTTTCTGAGGCCGGGCGAGTTCACGAGTAGAACTAGTACCGCTCCATTTCTCAAGTTGGGGCAATTGCAGCGAGCCACGGATCATTTCACTCTCGTCCTGAACGACACTAAGACATCACTTCCCGGTCAGAAGGTGCACGTCAAATATTTTAAAACTTCTCACAAATGGTGTCCGGTCTCGGTCTTTAACTCGTTACTTGCTCTTCGTGTTCATGACAGTCCAGAATGTCCTTTGTTGTTGTTTAATAACATTGCTCTTACTTCCTCAGTTTTTGTTCGTTATTTACGTGTTTTAGTTAAGTCCTTAGGCCATGATGCTTCGGTCATATCCGGTCATTCTCTACGCATAGGGGCAGCCGCGTCTGCCTCTCGTCATGGTGTTCCTGCTCATGTTATCAGGAAGTTAGGTCGCTGGAAGTCCAGTGCGTACATACGTTATGTTCCAAACCCGAAATTGGAGATGCAGTGTGCTTTTGAATCGCTTGTGTTGTAATTACTAATAAAGCTTGTTTTGATTTCTGAGTTGCCTGTTTGGTTTGAGTTTTGCCCTCTTATTTTACAAGGTGTACCCTTACGCGGCAGTATATGGCACAGTTCAGACTGCTTAGCCATAGGTGAGTTAGTATTAAGTAGGTAGGCTCGCTATTTGTAGCCCCGAGCACAAGTGCGAAGGTTAATTGACTGAGTCACTTAACCTGTGTTTGTGGGAGGGGCGGTACTTGCGCTTAAAAGCCGCGGCTCCCTGTGTTCAGTGCGCCGCGGCTCTCGCGTTGTCCCACCCTGCCCTCCCTTCTTTTCTTTTACTTCTTCTAAGGTATGCCCTCTTATTTTACAAGGTGTACCCTTACGCGGCAGTATATGGCACAGTTCAGACTGCTTAGCCATAGTTGAGTTAGTATTAAGTAGGTAGGCTCGCTATTTGTAGCCCCGAGCACAAATATATATATATATATACTGTACTGTACACTCCTCTCCTGATATATACACTGCACTGTACACTCCTCTCCTGATATATATATATACACTGTACACTCCTCTCCTGATATATATATATATATATATATATATATATACTGTACTGTACACTCCTCTCCTGATATATATATATATATATATATATATATATATACTGTACTGTACACTCCTCTCCTGATATATAAATATACTGTACTGTACACTCCTCTCCTGATATATATATATATATATATATATGTATATACTGTACTGTACACTCCTCTCCTGATATATATATATATACTGTACTGTACACTCCTCTCCTGATATATATATATATATATATATACTGTACTATATACTCCTCTCCTGATATATATATATATATATATATATTTATTTATACTGTACTGTACACTCCTCTCCTGATATATATATATATATACTGTACTGTACACTCCTCTCCTGATATATATATACACTGTACTGTACTCTCCTCTCCTGATATATATACTCTATTGTACACTCCTCTCCTGATATATATATATATATATACACTGTACTGTACACTCCTCTCCTGATATATATATACTGTACTGTGCACTCCTCTCCTGATATATATATATATACTGTAATGTACTGTACACACCTCTCCTGATATATACACTGTACTGTACACTCCTCTCCTGATATATATATATATATACTGTACTGTACACTCCTCTCCTGATATATATATCTATATATACACACTGTACTGTACACTCCTCTCCTGATATATACACTGTACTGTACACTCATCTCCTGATATATATACACTGTACTGTACACTCCTCTCCTGATATATATATACTGTACTGTACACTCCTCTCCTGATATATATATATATATATATATATATATACTGTACTGTACACTCCTCTCCTGATATATACATTATACTGTACACTCCTTTCCTGATATATATATATATATATATATATATATATATACTGTACTGTACACTCCTCTCCTGATATATATATATATATAAATATATATACTGTACTGTACACTCCTCTCCTGATATATATATATATATATACTGTACACTCCTCTCCTGATATATATATATATATATATACACACTGTGCACTCCTCGCATGATATATATATATATATATACTGTACTGTATACTCCTCTCCTGATATATATATATATATATATATATATTGTACTGTACACTCCTCTCCTGATATATATATATACTGTACTGTATACTCCTCTCCTGATATATATATATATACTGTACTGTACACTCCTCTCCTATATATATATATATATATACATATATATACTGTACTGTACACTCCTCTCATGATATATACACTGTACTGTACACTCCTCTCCTGATATATATACACTGTACTGTACTCTCCTCTGCTGATAAATATATATACACTGTACTGTACACTCCTCTCCTGATATATACATTGTACTGTACACTCCTCTCCTGATATATATACTGTACTGTACACTTCTCTCCTGATATATATATATCTTTATATACACACTGTACTGTACACTCCTCTCCTGATATATACACTGTACTGTACACTCCTCTCCTGATATATATATATACTGTACTGTACACTCCTCTCCTGATATATATATCTATATATACACACTGTACTGTACACTCCTCTCCTGATATATACACTGTACTGTACACTCCTCTCCTGATATATATACACTGTACTGTACACTCCTCTCCTGATATATATATACACTGTACTGTACACTCCTCTCCTGAAATATACACTGTACTGTACACTCCTCTCCTGATATATATATATATATATATATATATATATATATATATATATATATACTGTACTGTACACTCCTCTCCTGATATATACACTATACTGTACACTCCTTTCCTGATATATATATATATATATATATATATATATATATATACTGTACTGTACACTCCTCTCCTGATATATATATATATATATATATATATATATATTTACTGTACACTCCTCTCCTGATATATATATATATATATATATATATATATCTATATACACACTGTGCACTCCTCGCCTGATATATATATATACTGTACTGTACACTCCTCTCCTGATATATATATATATATATATATAAATATATATACTGTACTGTACACTCCTCTCCTGATATATATATATATACTGTACACTCCTCTCCTGATATATATATATATATATATACACACTGTGCACTCCTCGCATGATATATATATATATATATACTGTACTGTATACTCCTCTCCTGATATATATATATATATATATATATATATATATACTGTACTGTACACTCCTCTCATGATATATACACTGTACTGTACACTCCTCTCCTGATATATATACACTGTACTGTACTCTCCTCTGCTGATAAATATATATACACTGTACTGTACACTCCTCTCCTGATATATACATTGTACTGTACACTCCTCTCCTGATATATATACTGTACTGTACACTTCTCTCCTGATATATATATATCTTTATATACACACTGTACTGTACACTCCTCTCCTGATATATACACTGTACTGTACACTCCTCTCCTGATATATATATATACTGTACTGTACACTCCTCTCCTGATATATATATCTATATATACACACTGTACTGTACACTCCTCTCCTGATATATACACTGTACTGTACACTCCTCTCCTGATATATATACACTGTACTGTACACTCCTCTCCTGATATATATATACACTGTACTGTACACTCCTCTCCTGAAATATACACTGTACTGTACACTCCTCTCCTGATATATATATATATATATATATATATATATATATATATACTGTACTGTACACTCCTCTCCTGATATATACACTATACTGTACACTCCTTTCCTGATATATATATATATATATATATATATATACTGTACTGTACACTCCTCTCCTGATATATATATATAAATATATATACTGTACTGTACACTCCTCTCCTGATATATATATATATATATATATATATATATATTTACTGTACACTCCTCTCCTGATATATATATATATATATATATATATATATATCTATATACACACTGTGCACTCCTCGCCTGATATATATATATACTGTACTGTATACTCCTCTCCTGATATATATATATATATATATATATATATATATACTGTACTGTACTGTACACTCCTCTCATGATATATACACTGTACTGTACACTCCTCTCCTGATATATATACACTGTACTGTACTCTCATCTGCTGATAAATATATATACACTGTACTGTACACTCCTCTCCTGATATATACATTGTACTGTACACTCCTCTCCTGATATATATACTGTACTGTACACTTCTCTCCTGATATATATATATCTTTATATACACACTGTACTGTACACTCCTCTCCTGATATATACACTGTACTGTACACTCCTCTCCTGATAGATATATATATATATATATATATATATATATATATATACTGTACTGTACACTCCTCTCCTGAT
The DNA here is from genome assembly GCF_029499605.1 of Hyla sarda. NCBI lineage: Eukaryota > Metazoa > Chordata > Amphibia > Anura > Hylidae > Hyla > Hyla sarda. The sequence goes on from NW_026608407.1 coordinate 25,186, forward strand.
ATATACATATATATATATATATATATATATATATATATATATATACTGTACTGTACACTCCTCTCCTGATATATACACTGTACTGTACACTCCTTTCCTGATATATATATATATATATATATATATACATACTGTACACTCCTCTCCTGATATATATATCTATATACACACTGTGCACTCCTCGCCTGATATATATATACTGTACTGTACACTCCTCTCCTGATATATATATATACACTGTACACTCCTCTCCTGATATATATACACTGTATTGTACACTCCTCTCCTGATATATATACACTGTACTGTACACTCCTCTCCTGATATATATATATATATACACTGTACTGTACACTCCTCTCCTGATATATACACTGTACTGTACACTCCTCTCCTGATAGATATATACACTGTACTGTACACTCCTCTCCTGATATATATATATATATATATATATATATACTGTACTGTATACTCCTCTCCTGATATATATATATGTACTGTACTATACACTCCTCTCCTGATAAATATATATGTATATATATATATATTTATCTATATATACACACTGTACTGTACACTCCTCTCCTGATATATATACATATACACTGTACTGTACACTCCTCTCCTGATATATATATACATACACTGTACACTCCTCTCCTGATATATATACACTGTACTGTACACTCCTCTCCTGATATATATATAAATATATATATATATATATATATATATATTGTACTGTACACTCCTCTCCTGATATATACACTGTACTGTACACTCCTCTCCTGATATATATATATATATATATATACTGTACTGTACACTCCTCTCCTGATAGATATATATATATACTGTAAACTCCTTTCCTGATAGATATATATATATATATATATATATACTGTACTGTACACTCCTATCCTGATATATATATATATATACTGTACTGTACACTCCTCTCCTGATATATACACTGTACTGCACACTCCTCTCCAGATATATATATATACACTGTACTGTACACTCCTCTCCTGATATATACACTGTACTGTACACTCCTCTCCGGATAGATATATACAATGTACTGTACACTCCTCTCCTGATATATATATATACTGTACTGTACACTCCTCTCCTGATATATACACTGTACTGTACACTCCTCTTCTGATAGATATATACACTGTACTGTACACTCCTCTCCTGATATATATATATATATATATATATATATATATACTGTACATTCCTCTCCTGATATATATATACTGTACTGTACACTCCTCTCCTGATATATACACTGTACACTCCTCTCCTGATATATATATACACTGTACTGTACACTCCTCTCCTGATATATATATACTGTACTGTACACTCCTCTCCTGATATATACACTGTACTGTACACTCCTCTTCTGATAGATATATACACTGTACTGTACACTCCTCTCCTGATATATATATATATATATATTTATATATATATACTGTACATTCCTCTCCTGATATATATATATACTGTACTGTACACTCCTCTCCTGATATATACACTGTACACTCCTCTCCTGATATATATATACACTGTACTGTACACTCCTCTCCTGATATATAAATATATATATATATATATATATATATATATATATATATATATACTGTACACTCCTCTCCTGATATATATATATATATATATATATATACACACTGTACTGTACACTCCTCTCCTGATATATACACTGTACTGTACACTCCTCTCCTGATATATATATACACTGTACTATATACTCCTCTTCTGATATATATATTTATACTGTACTGTATACTCCTTTCCTGATATATATATATATATATATATATATATACTGTACTGTACACTCCTCTCCTGATATATATACACTGTACTGTACACTCCTCTCCTGATATATACACTGTACTGTACACTCCTCTTCTGATATATATATATACCGTACTGTACACTCCTCTCCTAATATATACACTGTACTGTACACTCCTCTCCTGATATATATATATATATATATATATACTGTACTGTACACTCCTCTCCTGATATATATACTATACTGTACACTCCTCTCCTGATATATATATATATATATATACTGTATACTCCTCTCCTGATAAATACACTGTACTGTACACTCCTCTCCTGATATATATACACTGTACTGTACTCTCCTCTCCTGATATATATATATATATATATATACACTGTACTGCACACTCCTCTCCTGATATATACACTGTACTGTGCACTTCTCTCCTGATATATATATATATATATACTGTACT
>NW_026608407.1:32500-50000 GCF_029499605.1 Hyla sarda
ACTGTACACTCCTCTCCTGATATATATATATATACTGTACTGTACACTCCTCTCCTGATATATACACTGTACTGTACATTCCTCTCCTGATATATATATACTGTACTGTACACTCCTCTCCTGATATATATATATATATCTATATATACACACTGTACTGTACACTCCTCTCCTGATATATACACTGTACTGTACACTCCTCTCCTGATATATATATATATATATACTGTACTGTACACTCCTCTCCTGATATATACACTGTACTGTACACTCCTCTCCTGATATATATATATATATATATATATATATATATTGTACTGTACACTCCTCTCCTGATGAATACACTGTACTGTACACTCCTCTCCTGATAGATAGATATATATATACTGTACACTCCTCTCCTGATATATATATATATATACTGTACTGTAAACTCCTCTCCTGATAGATAGATATATACTGTACTGTACACTCCTATCCTGATATATATATATATATATATATATATACTGTACTGTACACTCCTATCCTGATATATATATATATATACTGTACTCTCCTCTCCTGATATATACACTGTACTGCACACTCCTCTCCTGATATATATATACACTGTACTGTACACTCCTCTCCTGATATATACACTGTACTGTACACTCCTCTCCTGATATATATATATATATATATATATATATACTGTACTGTACATTCCTCTCCTGATATATATATACTGTACTGTACACTCCTCTCCTGATATATATATACACTGTACTGTACACTCCTCTCCTGATATATACACTGTACTGTACACTCCTCTCCTGATATATATATATATATATATATATATATACATATGCCGTACTGTACACTCCTCTCCTGATATATACACTGTACTGTACACTCCTCTCCTAATATATATATATATATATATATATATGTGTGTGTATATATATACTGTACTGTACACTACTCTCCTGATATATACACTGTACTGTACACTCCTCTCCTGATATATATATATATACTGTACTGTACACTCCTCTCCTGATATATATATACTGTACTGTATACTCCTCTCCTGATATATACACTGTACTGTACACTCCTCTCCTGATATATATACTGTACTGTACTCTCCTCTCCTGATATATATATATATATATATATACTGTACTGTACACTCCTCTCCTGATATATACACTGTACTGTACACTCCTCTACTGATATATATATACTGTACTGTACACTCCTCTCCTGATATATATATCTATATATACACACTGTACTGTACACTCCTCTCCTGATATATACACTGTACTGTACACTCCTCTCCTGATATATATATATATATAAATATATATATATATACTGTACTGTACACTCCTCTCCTGATATATACATATATATATATATATATATATACTGTACTGTACACTCCTCTCCTGATATATACACTGTACTGTACACTCCTTTCCTGATATATATATATATATATATATATATACTGTATTGTACACTCCTCTCCTGATATATATATCTATATATACACACTGTACTGTACACTCCTCTCCTGATATATATACACTGTACTGTACACTCCTCTCCTGATATATACACTGTACTGTACACTCCTCTCATGAAATATACACTGTACTGTACACTCCTCTCCTGATATATATATATATATATATATATATATATATATACTGTACTGTACACTCCTCTCCTGATAGATATATATATATATATATATATATATATATACTGTACTGAAAACTCCTCTCCTGATATATACACTGTACTGTACACTCCTTTCCTGATATATATATATATATATATATATATATATATATATATATATACTGTACTGTACACTCCTCTCCTGATATATATATATATATATATATATATATATATATATATATATATATACTGTACTGTACACTCCTCTCCTGATATATATATATATATATATATATATATATATACTGTACACTCCTCTCCTGATATATATATATATATATCTATATACACACTGTGCACTCCTCGCCTGATATATATATATATATATATACTGTACTGTACACTCCTCTCATGATATATACACTGTACTGTACACTCCTCTCCTGATATATATACACTGTACTGTACTCTCCTCTGCTGATAAATATATATACACTGTACTGTACACTCCTCTCCTGATATATACATTGTACTGTACACTCCTCTCCTGATATATATACTGTACTGTACACTTCTCTCCTGATATATATATATCTTTATATACACACTGTACTGTACACTCCTCTCCTGATATATACACTGTACTGTACACTCCTCTCCTGATATATATATATATATATATATATACTGTACTGTACACTCCTCTCCTGATATATATATCTATATATACACACTGTACTGTACACTCCTCTCCTGATATATACACTGTACTGTACACTCCTCTCCTGATATATATACACTGTACTGTACACTCCTCTCCTGATATATATATACACTGTACTGTACACTCCTCTCCTGAAATATACACTATACTGTACACTCCTCTCCTGATATATATATATATATATATATATATATATATATATATATATATACTGTACTGTACACTCCTCTCCTGATATATACACTATACTGTACACTCCTTTCCTGATATATATATATATATATATATATATATATATATATACTGTACTGTACACTCCTCTCCTGATATATATATATATATATATATAAATATATATACTGTACTGTACACTCCTCTCCTGATATATATATATATATGTATATATATATATATATACACTGTACACTCCTCTCCTGATATATATATATATATATATATATATATATATATATATATATATCTATATACACACTGTGCACTCCTCGCCTGATATATATATATATATACTGTACTGTATACTCCTCTCCTGATATAGATATATATATATATATATATATATATACTGTACTGTACACTCCTCTCATGATATATACACTGTACTGTACACTCCTCTCCTGATATATATACACTGTACTGTCCTCTCCTCTGCTGATAAATATACACTGTACTGTACACTCCTCTCCTGATATATACATTGTACTGTACACTCCTCTCCTGATATATATACTGTACTGTACACTTCTCTCCTGATATATATATATCTTTATATACACACTGTACTGTACACTCCTCTCCTGATATATACACTGTACTGTACACTCCTCTCCTGATATATATATATATATACTGTACTGTACACTCCTCTCCTGATATATACACTGTACTGTACACTCCTTTCCTGATATATATATACACTGTACTGTACACTCCTCTCCTGATATATATACACTGTACTGTACACTCCTCTCATGATATATATACATACACTGTACTGTACACTCCTCTCCTGATATATATATATACACTGTACACTCCTCTCCTGATATATATACACTGTACTGTACACTCCTCTCCTGATATATATATATATATATTGTACTGTACACTCCTCTTCTGATATATACACTGTACTGTACACTCCTTTCCTGATATATATATATATGTGCGAAGGTTAATTGACTGAGTCACTTAACCTGTGTTTGTGGGAGGGGCGGTACTTGCGCTTAAAAGCCGCGGCTCCCTGTGTTCAGTGCGCCGCGGCTCTCGTGTTGTTTGGAGTCCGTGACGTCAGACGCCGTGGGGAGTCTCTCCAGCCTCGTGTTCGTTCCTGTGCCCTGCTGTGCACGTCATTTCAGGTTAGTTTAGGTCCGGGGAGTGACTGCAGGAGTCTGGGGGCTCGTGTCTCGTATGAGTCCCCCGTGCCCTGCCTTTAGCATGTTGATGTTGTTGTTCAGCAGCCGTAGCGGGCTGCTGAGCTACGTTGTGCGCTTCCGGCGCATGTCGGGGGGTTTCTTTTCAGATGTTTGGTGCTGGCTGGGGGAGGTGACAGCGGGGGTTACCTTTCAGAGCATATGTCCTTCGGAGCTCCGCGGTATTCTCCCGTCCCGTTCCGCTGCCTTACGCATGCCGGCTTTCTTATTCGGTCACCAGTCTCAGCCGGCAGCCAGTTCGTTACACACCTCCTGCGGCTCAGCTCTGCATGCTGGGTGCTTGTTTGCATACTGTAGGTATTATAGTCTTGTAGTTCCAGGTGTTAGTCTTAGTGTCAGTACACGTTGTCTACTGGTCAGGACGCTTCGTTAATGTGTCACAGATGTCCCTGCTGTGTATTTCACTGGTTGACGCGTTTGTTCCGCAGTTGCTTCTCATATACCTAATCTGTTTCATATTCCATGTGTTTTACACTATTGCTTCTCGTATCTACACTTCGGCCGCATACATTGGTCCGTATTAGTCATGTTTTAACTCATGAGTCTGTTGCATACGCTGCTGATACACTACCATTATATGCTCCGCTATTGTCTGGTACTATAATTCTGTTCTCACATGGTCAATTTGCCTTCCGCTGTTTCGCCTCTGTCCTGTCTTCATGGTATTTATTGCTTCATGATATTTATTGCTAGTCGTAGTTATTTACTTTGCTCGTTGTTTGGTACCGTTTACTCTAACTTGTCGTGGTAGTGAATAAGGCGGTTGTTCCTAAATTAGTTTGCCTGGCTTGTAGCATGGTCTTCAATGTGCGCTGCTGTTCTGTTGTTCCTGTGCTCCTATGGTTACTCGGTCGTTTTTAGGTAAAAGAGATAAAAGAATATATTTGGAATTTTGCATATATGTATATAGGTGTTAATTTAAAAAAAAAAAAAATATTTATGTTTAGGCAGGTTGTTTTCTCTTCCCCCAACTCGCCCTTTGGGGCTCGGTTCATGTCCTTTCCACCGACTCAACTCGTCTTTGGGTCCTCATGTGGATCTGCCTTAGCCTGTGTGTTGTTAAGTTATATGCCTGTGTTTTATTCAGCAGTTGTCCACGCACGCTCTTGTGGCTTATACGTCTGCTGTCGTGAACTTCGTGTTGGCTTATCACCCTCGGTACAGGTATGTGCAGTCCATTTTTGGGTTAGTTACAGTAAACATTCTCTTCATATGGTTCTCCTTTAACTCGCAGTGTTCATTCTGGTGGTCTCGCCTCGCTTCAGCTTCTACGTTATTCCAGCCTTTCCACCGACTCAACTCGTCTTTGAGTCCTCGTGTGGATCTGCCTTAGTCTATGTGTTGTTAAGTTATATGCCTGTGTGTTTATTCAGCAGTTGTCCACGCACGCTCTTGTGGCTTAAACGTCTGCTGTCGTGAACTTCGTGTTGGCTTACCACCCTCGGTACAGGTATGTGCAGTCCATTTTTGGGTTAGTTATAGTAAAAATTCTCTTCATACGGTTCTCCTTTTGGCTCGCAGTGTTCATCCTGGTGGTCTCGCCTCGTTTCAGCTTCTACGTTGTTCCAACGCCTGTTCGTGTCGAGATTGACCGTCATAACCCAGTTGTCAAGGTGCGGTCTGTTTTAGGCTTCCGGAAGTCCAGGTATTCATGTCTTAGTTCGTTACCCATCACGTCCTTGGGTGTACTCTCTATCCCCTGCTCATCACGTCTTTGGGCCAAGGGGTTCGTTAGTCACGAGTAACTTTACGTGTCACGCTGTTAGCATGTGTCTAGTCACCACTCGGTACTCTTCACTTTCTAGTCCGATTCTGTGGTGGCAGTGGTTTTGATTTCCGGGTTAGTCTTGCTCTGACAGGTGTATTTCGTTTTTTGGTTGTCCCTTGGGTCAGGATTTGATTGTTGTATATCTAATTTTCAGAAATGTCTCACGCATCAGACATTGAAGATGCAGCTTCTGTTCTGGACAATGTCGCTAGAACATCGGATCTGGGTAGCGTCCCATCTCTTCGTAACTGGACCATTCCTAAACTGACGGCTGAACTCGTCCGCAAAGGCATCCCATTCCCGGCTACTGCCCCTGCAAGGCAGAACTTTATCGTTTATTGGTCTCTGAGCACTCGGGACCCTGCGATCAAGCAGGCCCTAGCAGTGAAGGAGTGTCCATGCAGACACTCAATACGTCCATCTTGCAGTTGCATACGTTAATTAACTCGCTGTGCTCTAGAGTTGATACCTTGGAATGTAAGAGTTCGGAGGCTCCCGCTCCGGCCCCAGTGGTGGGTTTGACTTCGGCCATTCCACACACTTCTGTTCCCCCTCAGGTTTCTGCTACCCCGCAGGCTTCAGTATTACCGGTTGGACTTAATATGCTCGTGCCAAATGTCGCGCCAGCTCATTTTATCCCGACTAATCTGAAGAAGGACATTCTTGATGGTAAGGATGTTAATCTCGCTTCCTTGCTTATTGCGTCTCATGATGTTTCCGAGAACAAGACTATTGCTTGCGGTGAGGTGTCGGTCATTCTGAAAGCAAAAGATGTAAGGTTAAGTCGCAAGCTTACATTAGCTGAATTCAGTATGGCGTTCGCCATTTATCGTGACGTTTTATGCTCAGTCAAGCCAGAAAGACGTGAAGAGCTTGACATGTATCTGTTCAAAGTCACAGAGTTAGCTCATAAATATGGTGGGTTCACGTTTTATGATTATCATAAGTCATTTTCAGCTAAGGCGGCGGCAGCTCTAGTGCAGTACAACTATACAGTTAATTGGGCGTTGGTTGACACCGAGATTTTCTGCAATCATTTTGCAGGTCTTAAAGCCCCCGTTTGCTCTCGGTGTCAGTCCATCGCCCATACCACTGAATGGTGCAATACTGTTAATTCCCCATCCGAGGTAAATCCCGGCACGTCTTCACCCACATTTCAGCCTAGGAATCAGAAACACTCGGGCTTGATTGACAAGTTAGGTAGGCCCATCAAGTATCTTGGTAAATCTCAAATTTGCAATAATTTCAATTTTGGGTCTTGCAATTATAACCAGTGTAGACTTTTACATGTCTGTGCATTCTGTTTCAGGGCCCATCCTAAGGCCAGTTGTCCACAGAAGTCGAAAGCATGACTAGCAGTGATAGACGTGTTGTGTTTAGAACATTTTCTTGCTGATCATCCAGATAGGTGTTTTGTTCAGTTTTTGATTAATGGATTCCGGTCAGGTTTCCACACAGGTTTCATTACTTTACCCTCTGCTACGTATGAGTGTGACAATTTACGTTCTGCTCTAAGGGACCCTAGGGCTGTAGATACCCTGATACAAGCTGAAATAGACAAGGGTTTTGTTATTGGTCCGTTTGATGAGCCCCCCTTTGACGTTTGGAGAGTTAGTCCATTGGGGTTGGTGGCTGGGAAATTCAGTAATAAACTTCGTTTAATTTATGATTTGTCCGCCCCTTACTCTGCACACACACCTAGTTTAAACTCTCTTATTCCCGCTGAAGAGTTCTCCCTGAAATATGCTTCCATAGATGAGGCAATAGCGGTCATACTGAGCATGGGCGGTAACACGTGGCTGTCCAAGATCGATATTTCCGATGCCTTTAAGCTCCTGCCTATTATGCCTCAGCTATGGAAGTGGCACGGTATTAAATGGCGCGACAAGTATTATTTTGCTGTTAAGTTAACTTTTGGTTCCAGGAGTAGTCCTTGGTTATTTGATAAATTTGCGCAATCCCTACACTGGCTCCTGGAAAACAGGTTTGACTGTTCCCATGTCATCCACTACTTGGACGATTTTTTGTTTATTGAGCCAGGTAACGTGTGCCCCAGGGACTTGACAACCTCGTTAGCAGTATTCCAGCAACTGGCGGTTCCGGTGTCAGACAAAAAAGTTGAGGGCCCTTGCAAGTCACTGACTTTCTTAGGTATTGTTCTAGACACACAGGTCATGGAAGCCCGATTACCGCTCGACAAGCTCTCACGTATTAGACAGGCCATGCATGATCTTGTCAATTCACCCCGGGTGACCAAGGTACAGCTGCAATCCATTCTCGGCATGCTGAACTTTGCCATGCGTGTAATTCCACAGGGTAGGAGTTTTGTTTCCAGGTTGTTAGACGCTATGAATTCTGTGCCTGGCCAAAGCGACGTAGTCATATTTGATAAACAAGCGATTGCCCATTTTGCTATGTGGCATACATTTTTGACTAACTGGAATGGGGTATCCTTTTTCACCCCTGGTATCGATAATGCTTCTCCTTTAGTTTTTTCCGATGCTTCCTCCTCAGTGGGTTTTGCAGCCATTTGGGAGAATCATTGGTTGGCCAGTGCTTGGCCAATTGAGGTATTTCAGTCTCCGGGTTTTAGCAGGTCCTCAGCATTGTTTGAGTTGTACCCTATAGTTGCAGCTGCCAGTGTGTGGGGTCACCTATGGTTCAGGAAGTCAGTACTGTTTGTTTCTGATAATGAAGCTACGGTGTATATTCTGCTTAAAGGTAGATCCTCGTCCCCACAGGTCATGTCTTTGATGCGTAAACTGGTATGGTTATCTTTGTTACATAATTTTCACTTCTCTAGTGCTCATATAGATGGTGTTAGGAACACGGCTGCTGCTGCACTGTCTAGACTCAATTTTGCACTTTTCTTCCAGGTAATGCCAGAGGCCGATCCATCAGGATGCATGGTTCCAGCGTTCCACGATTTGGTTTTGAATTAAATGCCTATTTGTCTGTAGGTCAGGACTTGATTAATAGTTCACTTTCCCGTAACACTCAGAAAGTTTACCGTACGGCCTTTAATCTGTTTACTAAGTTCTGTCAGTCTCACCCGCATAACGATGTCCTTTCAGTATCTTTTATTTTAGCCTTTATAGGGTTTCGCCACTCCTCCTTACGGCTAGCATATAACACCATAAAGATTTATTTAGCAGGCATACAACACTTTGTTACTTTGAAGTTCCCGGATCGGGCATCATTGTTTACCATGCATGCAGTTAAGGCTGCCCTTAAGGGGGTTGCCAAAAGTAGAGTACCAAAGCCGCCAGGCCGGCAGCCCATCTCGGGGTCGCTGTTTAGGGAGCTGGCAGATGCCCTGGATCACTCCCCGTTTGGTCTAGGTAATAGTTTAACGCTAAAAGCAGCCCTCTTCTTAGGTTTCTATGGCTTTCTGAGGCCGGGCGAGTTCACGAGTAGAACTAGTACCGCTCCATTTCTCAAGTTGGGGCAATTGCAGCGAGCCACGGATCATTTCACTCTCGTCCTGAACGACACTAAGACATCACTTCCCGGTCAGAAGGTGCACGTCAAATATTTTAAAACTTCTCACAAATGGTGTCCGGTCTCGGTCTTTAACTCGTTACTTGCTCTTCGTGTTCATGACAGTCCAGAATGTCCTTTGTTGTTGTTTAATAACATTGCTCTTACTTCCTCAGTTTTTGTTCGTTATTTACGTGTTTTAGTTAAGTCCTTAGGCCATGATGCTTCGGTCATATCCGGTCATTCTCTACGCATAGGGGCAGCCGCGTCTGCCTCTCGTCATGGTGTTCCTGCTCATGTTATCAGGAAGTTAGGTCGCTGGAAGTCCAGTGCGTACATACGTTATGTTCCAAACCCGAAATTGGAGATGCAGTGTGCTTTTGAATCGCTTGTGTTGTAATTACTAATAAAGCTTGTTTTGATTTCTGAGTTGCCTGTTTGGTTTGAGTTTTGCCCTCTTATTTTACAAGGTGTACCCTTACGCGGCAGTATATGGCACAGTTCAGACTGCTTAGCCATAGGTGAGTTAGTATTAAGTAGGTAGGCTCGCTATTTGTAGCCCCGAGCACAAGTGCGAAGGTTAATTGACTGAGTCACTTAACCTGTGTTTGTGGGAGGGGCGGTACTTGCGCTTAAAAGCCGCGGCTCCCTGTGTTCAGTGCGCCGCGGCTCTCGCGTTGTCCCACCCTGCCCTCCCTTCTTTTCTTTTACTTCTTCTAAGGTATGCCCTCTTATTTTACAAGGTGTACCCTTACGCGGCAGTATATGGCACAGTTCAGACTGCTTAGCCATAGTTGAGTTAGTATTAAGTAGGTAGGCTCGCTATTTGTAGCCCCGAGCACAAATATATATATATATATACTGTACTGTACACTCCTCTCCTGATATATACACTGCACTGTACACTCCTCTCCTGATATATATATATACACTGTACACTCCTCTCCTGATATATATATATATATATATATATATATATATATACTGTACTGTACACTCCTCTCCTGATATATATATATATATATATATATATATATATATTGTACTGTACACTCCTCTCCTGATATATAAATATACTGTACTGTACACTCCTCTCCTGATATATATATATATATATATATATATATATATGTATATACTGTACTGTACACTCCTCTCCTGATATATATATATACTGTACTGTACACTCCTCTCCTGATATATATATATATATATATATACTGTACTATATACTCCTCTCCTGATATATATATATATATATATATATATATTTATTTATACTGTACTGTACACTCCTCTCCTGATATATATATATATATACTGTACTGTACACTCCTCTCCTGATATATATATACACTGTACTGTACTCTCCTCTCCTGATATATATACTCTATTGTACACTCCTCTCCTGATATATATATATATATATATATACACTGTACTGTACACTCCTCTCCTGATATATATATACTGTACTGTGCACTCCTCTCCTGATATATATATATATACTGTAATGTACTGTACACACCTCTCCTGATATATACACTGTACTGTACACTCCTCTCCTGATATATATATATATATACTGTACTGTACACTCCTCTCCTGATATATATATCTATATATACACACTGTACTGTACACTCCTCTCCTGATATATACACTGTACTGTACACTCATCTCCTGATATATATACACTGTACTGTACACTCCTCTCCTGATATATATATACTGTACTGTACACTCCTCTCCTGATATATATATATATATATATATATATATATACTGTACTGTACACTCCTCTCCTGATATATACACTATACTGTACACTCCTTTCCTGATATATATATATATATATATATATATATATATACTGTACTGTACACTCCTCTCCTGATATATATATATATATAAATATATATACTGTACTGTACACTCCTCTCCTGATATATATATATATATATACTGTACACTCCTCTCCTGATATATATATATATATATATACACACTGTGCACTCCTCGCATGATATATATATATATATACTGTACTGTATACTCCTCTCCTGATATATATATATATATATATATATATTGTACTGTACACTCCTCTCCTGATATATATATATACTGTACTGTATACTCCTCTCCTAATATATATATACTGTACTGTACACTCCTCTCCTATATATATATATATATATATATATACATATATATACTGTACTGTACACTCCTCTCATGATATATACACTGTACTGTACACTCCTCTCCTGATATATATACACTGTACTGTACTCTCCTCTGCTGATAAATATATATACACTGTACTGTACACTCCTCTCCTGATATATACATTGTACTGTACACTCCTCTCCTGATATATATACTGTACTGTACACTTCTCTCCTGATATATATATATACTGTACTGTACACTCCTCTCCTGATATATATATCTATATATACACACTGTACTGTACACTCCTCTCCTGATATATACACTGTACTGTACACTCCTCTCCTGATATATATATACTGTACTGTACACTCCTCTCCTGATATATATATCTATATATACACACTGTACTGTACACTCCTCTCCTGATATATACACTGTACTGTACACTCCTCTCCTGATATATATACACTGTACTGTACACTCCTCTCCTGATATATATATACACTGTACTGTACACTCCTCTCCTGAAATATACACTGTACTGTACACTCCTCTCCTGATATATATATATATATATATATATATATATATATATATACTGTACTGTACACTCCTCTCCTGATATATACACTATACTGTACACTCCTTTCCTGATATATATATATATATATATATATATATATATATATACTGTACTGTACACTCCTCTCCTGATATATATATATATATATATATATATTTACTGTACACTCCTCTCCTGATATATATATATATATATATATATATATATATATATCTATATACACACTGTGCACTCCTCGCCTGATATATATATATACTGTACTGTACACTCCTCTCCTGATATATATATATATATATATATAAATATATATACTGTACTGTACACTCCTCTCCTGATATATATATATATACTGTACACTCCTCTCCTGATATATATATATATATATATATACACACTGTGCACTCCTCGCATGATATATATATATATATATACTGTACTGTATACTCCTCTCCTGATATATATATATATATATATATATATATACTGTACTGTACACTCCTCTCATGATATATACACTGTACTGTACACTCCTCTCCTGATATATATACACTGTACTGTACTCTCCTCTGCTGATAAATATATATACACTGTACTGTACACTCCTCTCCTGATATATACATTGTACTGTACACTCCTCTCCTGATATATATACTGTACTGTACACTTCTCTCCTGATATATATATATCTTTATATACACACTGTACTGTACACTCCTCTCCTGATATATACACTGTACTGTACACTCCTCTCCTGATATATATATATACTGTACTGTACACTCCTCTCCTGATATATATATCTATATATACACACTGTACTGTACACTCCTCTCCTGATATATACACTGTACTGTACACTCCTCTCCTGATATATATACACTGTACTGTACACTCCTCTCCTGATATATATATACACTGTACTGTACACTCCTCTCCTGAAATATACACTGTACTGTACACTCCTCTTGATATATATATATATATATATATATATATATATACTGTACTGTACACTCCTCTCCTGATATATACACTATACTGTACACTCCTTTCCTGATATATATATATATATATATATATATATATATATACTGTACTGTACACTCCTCTCCTGATATATATATATAAATATATATACTGTACTGTACACTCCTCTCCTGATATATATATATATATATATATATATATATATATATATATATATTTACTGTACACTCCTCTCCTGATATATATATATATATATATATATATATATATATCTATATACACACTGTGCACTCCTCGCCTGATATATATATATACTGTACTGTATACTCCTCTCCTGATATATATATATATATATATATATATATATACTGTACTGTACTGTACACTCCTCTCATGATATATACACTGTACTGTACACTCCTCTCCTGATATATATACACTGTACTGTACTCTCATCTGCTGATAAATATATATACACTGTACTGTACACTCCTCTCCTGATATATACATTGTACTGTACACTCCTCTCCTGATATATATACTGTACTGTACACTTCTCTCCTGATATATATATATCTTTATATACACACTGTACTGTACACTCCTCTCCTGATATATACACTGTACTGTACACTCCTCTCCTGATAGATATATATATATATATATATATATATATATATATATATATATACTGTACTGTACACTCCTCTCCTGATATATACATATATATATATATATATATATATATATATATATATATATATATATATATACTGTACTGTACACTCCTCTCCTGATATATACACTGTACTGTACACTCCTTTCCTGATATATATATATATATATATATATATATACATACTGTACACTCCTCTCCTGATATATATATCTATATACACACTGTGCACTCCTCGCCTGATATATATATACTGTACTGTACACTCCTCTCCTGATATATATATATACACTGTACACTCCTCTCCTGATATATATACACTGTATTGTACACTCCTCTCCTGATATATATACACTGTACTGTACACTCCTCTCCTGATATATATATATATACACTGTACTGTACACTCCTCTCCTGATATATATATATGTACACTGTACACTCCTCTCCTGATATATATACACTGTACTGTACACTCCTCTCCTGATATATATATATATATATATATATATATACTGTACTGTACACTTCTCTCCTGATATATACACTGTACTGTACACTCCTCTCTTGATATATATATACACTGTACTGTACACTCCTCTCCTGATATATATATATATATATATATATATATATATATATATATATAGATATATATATATATATACTGTACTGTACACTCCTCTCCTGATATATATATATATATATATATATATATATATATATATATATACTGTACTGTACACTCCTCTCCTGATATATATATATATATATATATATATATATATATATATAAATATATATACTGTACTGTACACTCCTCTCCTGATATATATATATATATATATATATATATATATATATTTACTGTACACTCCTCTCCTGATATATATATATATATATATCTATATACACACTGTGCACTCCTCGCCTGATATATATATATACTGTACTGTATACTCCTCTCCTGATATATATATATATACTGTACTGTACACTCCTCTCATGATATATACACTGTACTGTACACTCCTCTCCTGATATATATATACACTGTACTGTACTCTCCTCTGCTGATAAATATATATACACTGTACTGTACACTCCTCTCCTGATATATACATTGTACTGTACACTCCTCTCCTGATATATATACTGTACTGTACACTTCTCTCCTGATATATATATATCTTTATATACACACTGTACTGTACACTCCTCTCCTGATATATACACTGTACTGTACACTCCTCTCCTGATATATATATATACTGTACTGTACACTCCTCTCCTGATATATACATATACATATATATATATATATATATATACTGTACTGTACACTCCTCTCCTGATATATACACTGTACTGTACACTCCTTTCCTGATATATATATATATATATATATATATACTGTACACTCCTCTCCTGATATATATATCTATATACACACTGTGCACTCCTCGCCTGATATATATATACTGTACTGTACACTCCTCTCCTGATATATATATATATACACTGTACTGTACACTCCTCTCCTGATATATATATATACACTGTACACTCCTCTCCTGATATATATACACTGTATTGTACACTCCTCTCCTGATATATATACACTGTACTGTACACTCCTCTCCTGATATATATATATATATACACTGTACTGTACACTCCTCTCCTGATATATATATATGTACACTGTACACTCCTCTCCTGATATATATACACTGTACTGTACACTCCTCTCCTGATATATATATATATATATATATATATATATATATACTGTACTGTACACTTCTCTCCTGATATATACACTGTACTGTACACTCCTCTCCTGATATATAAATATATATATACTGTACACTCCTCTCCTGATATATACATATATATATATATACATATATATATATATATATATATATATACACTGTACTGTACACTCCTCTCCTGATATATAAATATATATATATATATATATATATATATATACATACTGTACACTCCTCTCCTGATATATATATATATATATATATATATATATATATACACACTGTATTGTACACTCCTCTCCTGATATATACACTGTACTGTACACTCCTCTCCTGATATATATATATACACTGTACTGTACACTCCTCTCCTGATATATATATACTGTACTGTACTCTCCTCTCCTGATAAATATATATACACTGTACTGTACACTCCTCTCCTGATATATACATTGTACTGCACACTCCTCTCCTGATATATATACTGTACTTTACACTCCTCTCCTGATATATATATATCTTTATATACACACTGTACTGTACACTCCTCTCCTGATATATACACTGTACTGTACACTCCGCTCCTGATATATATATATATATATATATATATATATATATATATACTGTACACTCCTCTCCTGATATATACATATATATATATATATATATACTGTACTGTACACTCCTCTCCTGATATATACATATATATATATATATATATACTGTATTGTACACTCCTCTCCTGATATATATATATATATATATATATATATATACTGAACACTCCTCTCCTGATATATATATATATATATCTATATACACACTGTGCACTCCTCGCCTGATATATATATACTGTACTGTACACTTCTCTCCTGATATATATATACACTGTACTGTACACTCCTCTCCTGATATATATACACTGTACTGTACACTCCTCTCCTGATATATATACACTGTACTGTACACTCCTCTCCTGATATATATATATACACTGTACTGTACACTCCTCTCCTGATATATATATATATACACTGTACACTCCTCTCCTGATATATATACACTGTACTGTACACTCCTCTCCTGATATATATATATATATATATACACTGTACTGTACACTCCTCTCCTGATATATACACTGTACTGTACACTCCTCTCCTGATATATATATACACTGTACTGTACACTCCTCTCCTGATATATATATATATATATATATATATATATATATATATGTATACTGTACTGTACACTCCTCTCCTGATATATATATATATGTATATACTGTACTGTACACTCCTCTCACGATATATAAATATATATATACTGTGCACTCCTCTCCTGATATATATATATATATATATATACACTGTACTGTACACTCCTCTCCTGATATATAAATATATATATATATATATATATATATATATATATATATACATACTGTACACTCCTCTCCTGAGATATATATATATATATATATATATACACACTGTATTGTACACTCCTCTCCTGATATATACACTGTACTGTACACTCCTCTCCTGATATATATATATATATATATACTGTACTGTACACTCCTCTCCTGATATATACACTGTACTGTACACTCCTCTCCTGATATATACTGTACACTCCTCTCCTGATATATACACTGTACTGTACAATCCTCTCATGATATATACTGTACACTCCTCTCCTGATATATATATATATATACTGTACTGTACACTCCTCTCCTGATATATATACTGTACTGTACACTCCTCTCCTGATATATACACTGTACTGTACACTCCTCTCCTGATATATATATATATATATATATATACTGTACTGTACACTCCTCTCCTGATATATACATTGTAATGTACACTCCTCTCCTGATATATAAATATATATATATATACTGTACACTCCTCTCCTGATAGATATATACTGTACTGTACACTCCTCTCCTGATATATACACTGTACTGTACACTCCTCTCCTGATATATATATATATATATATATATATATATACTGTACTGTATACTCCTCTCCTGATATATACACTGTACTGTACTCTCCTCTCCTGATATATATATATATATATATATATATATACTGTACTGTACACTCCTCTCTTGATATATACACTGTACTGTACACTCCTCTCCTGATATATATATACTGTAC
>NW_026608407.1:60000-70918 GCF_029499605.1 Hyla sarda
TATACTCTATTGTACACTCCTCTCCTGATATATATATATATATATACACTGTACTGTACACTCCTCTCCTGATATATATACATACACTGTACACTCTTCTCCTGATATATATACACTGTACTGTACACTCCTCTCCTGATATATATATATATATATATATATATATATATATATATATATATACTGTACACTCCTCTCCTGATATATATATACTGTACTGTGCACTCCTCTCCTGATATATATATATATATATATATACTGTACTGTACTGTACACACCTCTCCTGATATATACACTGTACTGTACACTCCTCTCCTGATATATATATATATATACTGTACTGTACACTCCTCTCCTGATATATATATCTATATATACACACTGTACTGTACACTCCTCTCCTGATATATACACTGTACTGTACACTCCTCTCCTGATATATATACACTGTACTGTACACTCCTCTCCTGATATATATATACACTGTACTGTACACTCCTCTCCTGAAATATACACTGTACTGTACACTCCTCTCCTGCTATATATATATATATATATATATATATATATACTGTACACTCCTCTCCTGATATATATATATATATATATATAAATATATATACTGTACTGTACACTCCTCTCCTGATATATATATATATATATACTGTACACTCCTCTCCTGATATATATATATATATATCTATATACACACTGTGCACTCCTCGCCTGATATATATATATACTGTACTGTATACTCCTCTCCTGATATATACACTGTACTGTACACTCCTCTCCTGATATATATACACTGTACTGTACTCTCCTCTGCTGATAAATATATATACACTGTACTGTACACTCCTCTCCTGATATATACATTGTACTGTACACTCCTCTCCTGATATATATACTGTACTGTACACTTCTCTCCTGATATATATATATATCTTTATATACACACTGTACTGTACACTCCTCTCCTGATATATACACTGTACTGTACACTCCTCTCCTGATATATATATATATATATATATATATATATATATATATATATATACATACTGTACTGTACACTCCTCTCCTGATATATATATCTATATATACACACTGTACTGTACACTCCTCTCCTGATATATACACTGTACTGTACACTCCTCTCCTGATATATATACACTGTACTGTACACTCCTCTCCTGATATATATATACACTGTACTGTACACTCCTCTCCTGAAATATACACTATACTGTACACTCCTCTCCTGATAGATATATATATATATATATATATACTGTACTGTACACTCCTCTCCTGATATATACATTGTACTGTACACTCCTCTCCTGATATATATACTGTACTGTACACTTCTCTCCTGATATATATATATCTTTATATACACACTGTACTGTACACTCCTCTCCTGATATATACACTGTACTGTACACTCCTCTCCTGATATATATATATACTGTACTGTACACTCCTCTCCTGATATATATATCTATATATACACACTGTACTGTACACTCCTCTCCTGATATATACACTGTACTGTACACTCCTCTCCTGATATATATACACTGTACTGTACACTCCTCTCCTGATATATATATACACTGTACTGTACACTCCTCTCCTGAAATATACACTGTACTGTACACTCCTCTCCTGATATATATATATATATATATATATATACTGTACTGTACACTCCTCTCCTGATATATACACTATACTGTACACTCCTTTCCTGATATATATATATATATATATATATATATATATATATATACTGTACTGTACACTCCTCTCCTGATATATATATATATATATATATTTACTGTACACTCCTCTCCTGATATATATATATATATATATATATATATATATATCTATATACACACTGTGCACTCCTCTCCTGATATATATATATATATATATATATATACTGTACTGTACACTCCTCTCATGATATATACACTGTACTGTACACTCCTCTCCTGATATATATACACTGTACTGTACTCTCCTCTGCTGATAAATATATATACACTGTACTGTACACTCCTCTCCTGATATATACATTGTACTGTACACTCCTCTCCTGATATATATACTGTACTGTACACTTCTCTCCTGATATATATATATCTTTATATACACACTGTACTGTACACTCCTCTCCTGATATATACACTGTACTGTACACTCCTCTCCTGATATATATATATATATATATATATATATATATATATACTGTACTGTACACTCCTCTCCTGATATATACATATATATATATATATATATATATATATATATATACTGTACTGTACACTCCTCTCCTGATATATACACTGTACTGTACACTCCTTTCCTGATATATATATATATATACTGTACACTCCTCTCCTGATATATATATCTATATACACACTGTGCACTCCTCGCCTGATATATATATACTGTACTGTACACTCCTCTCCTGATATATATATATATACACTGTACTGTACACTCCTCTCCTGATATATATATATATACACTGTACACTCCTCTCCTGATATATATACACTGTATTGTACACTCCTCTCCTGATATATATACACTGTACTGTACACTCCTCTCCTGATATATATATATATATATACACTGTACTGTACACTCCTCTCCTGATATATATATATGTACACTGTACACTCCTCTCCTGATATATATACACTGTACTGTACACTCCTCTCTTGATATATATATACACTGTACTGTACACTCCTCTCCTGATATATATATATATATATATATAGATATATATATATATATATATACTGTACTGTACACTCCTCTCCTGATATATATATATTTGTATATACTGTACTGTACACTCCTCTCCTGATATATAAATATATATATACTGTACACTCCTCTCCTGATATATATATATACATATATATATATATATATATATATATACACTGTACTGTACACTCCTCTCCTGATATATAAATATATATATATATATATATATATATATATATACATACTGTACACTCCTCTCCTGATATATATATATATATATATATATACACTGTATTGTACACTCCTCTCCTGATATATACACTGTACACTCCTCTCCTGATATATATATATATATATATATACACTGTACTGTACACTCCTCTCCTGATATATATATACTGTACTGTACTCTCCTCTCCTGATAAATATATATACACTGTACTGTACACTCCTCTCCTGATATATACATTGTACTGTACACTCCTCTCCTGATATATATACTGTACTGTACACTCCTCTCCTGATATATATATATCTTTATATACACACTGTACTGTACACTCCTCTCCTGATATTTACACTGTACTGTACACTCCTCTCCTGATATATATATATATATATATATATATATATATACTGTACTGTACACTCCTCTCCTGATATATACATATATATATATATATATATATACTGTACTGTACACTCCTCTCCTGATATATACATATATATATATATATATATATATATATATATATATATATATACTGTATTGTACACTCCTCTCCTGATAGATATATATATATATATATATATATATATATATATATACTGTACACTCCTCTCCTGATATATATATATATCTATATACACACTGTGCACTCCTCGCCTGATATATATATACTGTACTGTACACTTCTCTCCTGATATATATATACACTGTACTGTACACTCCTCTCCTGATATATATACACTGTACTGTACACTCCTCTCCTGATATATATACACTGTACCGTACACTCCTCTCCTGATATATATATATATACACTGTACACTCCTCTTCTGATATATATACACTGTACTGTACACTCCTCTCCTGATATATATATATATATATACTGTACTGTACAATCCTCTCCTGATATATACACTGTACTGTACACTCCTCTCCTGATATATATATATATATACACTGTACTGTACACTCCTCTTCTGATATATACACTGTACTGTACACTCCTCTCCTGATATATATATATACACTGTACTGTACACTCCTCTCCTGATATATATATATATATATATATATATATATATATATATATATGTATACTGTACTGTACACTCCTCTCCTGATATATATATATATATGTATATACTGTACTGTACACTCCTCTCCTGATATATAAATATATATATACTGTGCACTCCTCTCCTGATATATATATACACTGTACTGTACACTCCTCTCCTGATATATATATATATATATACATACTGTACACTCCTCTCCTGATATATATATATATACACACTGTATTGTACACTCCTCTCCTGATATATACACTGTACTGTACACTCCTCTCCTGATATATATATATATATATATACTGTACTGTACACTCCTCTCCTGATATATACACTGTACTGTACACTCCTCTCCTGATATATACTGTACACTCCTCTCCTGATATATACACTGTACTGTACACTCCTCTCCTGATATATACTGTACACTCCTCTCCTGATATATATATATATATATACTGTACTGTACACTCATCTCCTGATATATATACTGTACTGTACACTCCTATCCTGATATATACACTGTTCTGTACACTCCTCTCCTGATATATATATATATATATATATATACACTGTACTGTACACTCCTCTCCTGATATATATATACTGTACTGTACACTCCTCTCCTGATATATACATTGTAATGTACACTCCTCTCCTGATATATAAATATATATATATATATATATATATATATACACTGTACTGTACACTCCTCTCCTGATATATACACTGTACTGAACACTCCTCTCCTGATATATATATATATATATATATATATATACCGTACACTCCTCTCCTGATATATATATACTGTACTGTATACTCCTCTCCTGATATATACACTGTACTGTACTCTCCTCTCCTGATATATATATATATATATATATATATATATATATATATATACTGTACTGTACACTCCTCTCTTTATATATACACTGTACTGTACACTCCTCTCCTGATATATATATACTGTACTGTACACTCCTCTCCTGATATATATATCTATATATACACACTGTACTGTACACTCCTCTCCTGATATATACACTGTACTGTACACTCCATTCCTGATATATATAAATATATATATATATATATATATATACTGTACTGTACACTCCTCTCCTGATATATATATATATATATATATATATATACTGTACTGTACACTCCTCTCCTGATATATACACTGTACTGTACACTCCTTTCCTGATATATATATATATATATATATATATATATATATATACTGTACTGTACACTCCTCTCCTGATATATATATATATATATATATATATATATACTGTACTGTACACTCCTCTCCTGATATATACACTATACTGTACACTCCTTTCCTGATCTATATATATATATATATATATATATATATATATATATATATATACTGTACTGTACACTCCTCTCCTGATATATACACTGTACTGTACACTCCTCTCCTGATATATATATATATATATATATATATATATATATATATATATATATACTGTACTGTACACTCCTCTCCTGATATATATATATATACTGTACACTCCTCTCCTGATATATATATATATATATATATATATATATATATATATATACACACTGTGCACTCCTCGCCTGATATATATATATACTGTACTGTATACTCCTCTCCTGATATATATATATATATATACTGTACTGTACACTCCTCTCATGATATATACACTGTACTGTTCACTTCCTCTCCTGATATATATACACTGTACTGTACTCTCCTCTGCTGATAAATATATATACACTGTACTGTACACTCCTCTCCTGATATATACATTGTACTGTACACCCCTCTCCTGATATATATACTGTACTGTACACTTCTCTCCTGATATATATATATCTTTATATACACACTGTACTGTACACTCCTCTCCTGATATATACACTGTACTGTACACTCCTCTCCTGATATATATATATATATATATATACTGTACTGTACACTCCTCTCCTGATATATACATATATATATATATACATATATATATATATATATATATACTGTACTGTACACTCCTCTCCTGATATATACACTGTACTGTACACTCCTTTCCTGATATATATATATATGTATATATATATACTGTACACTCCTCTCCTGATATATATATCTATATACACACTGTGCACTCCTCGCCTGATATATATATACTGTACTGTACACTCCTCTCCTGATATATATATATATATACACTGTACTGTACACTCCTCTCCTGATATATATATATATACACTGTACACTCCTCTCCTGATATATATACACTGTATTGTACACTCCTCTCCTGATATATATATACTGTACTGTACACTCCTCTCCTGATATATAAATATACTGTACTGTACACTCCTCTCCTGATATATATATATATATATATATATATACTGTACTGTACACTCCTCTCCTGATATATATATATACTGTACTGTACACTCCTCTCCTGATAGATACACTGTACTGTACACTCCTCTCCTGATAGATATATATATATATATATATATATATATGTATACACTGTACTGTACACTCCTCTCCTGATATATATATATATATATATATATATATACTGTACTATATACTCCTCTCCTGATATATATATATATATATATATTTATTTATACTGTACTGTATACTTCTTTCCTGATATATATATATATATATATATATATACTGTACTGTACACTCCTCTCCTGATATATATATATACTGTACTGTACACTCCTCTCCTTATATATATATATACACTGTACTGTACTCTCCTCTCCTGATATATATACTCTATTGTACACTCCTCTCCTGATATATATATATATATATATACACTGTACTGTACACTCCTCTCCTGATATATATATACTGTACTGTGCACTCCTCTCCTGATATATATATATATATATATATATATATACTGTACTGTACTGTACACACCTCTCCTGATATATATATATACTGTACACTCCTCTCCTGATATATATATCTATATACACACTGTGCACTCCTCGCCTGATATATATATACTGTACTGTACACTCCTCTCCTGATATATATATATATATATATACACTGTACTGTACACTCCTCTCCTGATATATATATATATACACTGTACACTCCTCTCCTGATATATATACACTGTATTGTACACTCCTCTCCTGATATATATATATACTGTACTGTACACTCCTCTCCTGATATATATATATACTGTACTGTACACTCCTCTCCTGATATATATATATATATATATATATATATATATACTGTACTGTACACTCCTCTCCTGATATATATATATACTGTACTGTACACTCCTCTCCTGATAGATACACTGTACTGTACACTCCTCTCCTGATAGATATATATATATATATATATATATGTATACACTGTACTGTACACTCCTCTCCTGATATATATATATATATATATATATATATACTGTACTATATACTCCTCTCCTGATACATATATATATATATATATATATATTTATTTATACTGTACTGTATACTTCTTTCCTGATATATATATATATATATATATATATACTGTACTGTACACTCCTCTCCTGATATATATATATACTGTACTGTACACTCCTTCTCCTGATATATATATACACTGTACTGTACTCTCCTCTCCTGATATATATACTCTATTGTACACTCCTCTCCTGATATATATATATATATATACACTGTACTGTACACTCCTCTCCTGATATATATATACTGTACTGTGCACTCCTCTCCTGATATATATATATATATATATATATATATATATACTGTACTGTACACACCTCTCCTGATATATACACTGTACTGTACACTCCTCTCCTGATATATATATATATACTGTACTGTACACTCCTCTCCTGATATATATATATCTATATATACACACTGTACTGTACACTCCTCTCCTGATATATACACTGTACTGTACACTCCTCTCCTGATATATATACACTGTACTGTACACTCCTCTCCTGATATATATATACACTGTACTGTACACTCCTCTCCTGAAATATACACTGTACTGTACACTCCTCTCCTGCTATATATATATATATATATATATATATATATATACTGTACACTCCTCTCCTGATAGATATATATATATATAAATATATATACTGTACTGTACACTCCTCTCCTGATATATATATATATATATATATATATATATACTGTACACTCCTCTCCTGATATATATATATATATATCTATATACACACTGTGCACTCCTCGCCTGATATATATATATACTGTACTGTACACTCCTCTCATGATATATACACTGTACTGTACACTCCTCTCCTGATATATATACACTGTACTGTACTCTCCTCTGCTGATAAATATATATACACTGTACTGTACACTCCTCTCCTGATATATACATTGTACTGTACACTCCTCTCCTGATATATATACTGTACTGTACACTTCTCTCCTGATATATATATATCTTTATATACACACTGTACTGTACACTCCTCTCCTGATATATACACTGTACTGTACACTCCTCTCCTGATATATATATATATATATACTGTACTGTACACTCCTCTCCTGATATATATATCTATATATACACACTGTACTGTACACTCCTCTCCTGATATATACACTGTACTGTACACTCCTTTCCTGATATATATATATATATATATATATATATATATACTGTACTGTACACTCCTCTCCTGATATATATATATATATATATATATATATATATATATGTATATATATATATATATATATATATATATATACTGTACTGTACACTCCTCTCCTGATATATATATATATATATATATACTGTACTGTACACTCCTCTCCTGATATATATACACTGTACTGTACACTCCTCTCCTGATATATATATATATATATCTATATACACACTGTGCACTCCTCGTCTGTTATATATATATACATACTGTACTGTATACTCCTCTCCTAATATATACACTGTACTGTACACTCCTCTCCTGATATATATACATACACTGTACTGTACACTCCTCTCCTGATATATATATATATACACTGTACACTCCTCTCCTGATATATATACACTGTACTGTACACTCCTCTCCTGATATATATATATATATTGTACTGTACACTCCTCTTCTGATATATACACTGTACTGTACACTCTTTTCCTGATATATATATATATATGTATATATATATACTGTACACTCCTCTCCTGATATATATATCTATATACACACCGTGCACTCCTCGCCTGATATATATATACTGTACTGTACACTCCTCTCCTGATATATATATATATATACACTGTACTGTACACTCCTCTCCTGATATATATATATACACTGTACACTCCTCTCCTGATATATATACACTGTATTGTACACTCCTCTCCTGATATATATATACTGTACTGTACTGTACACTCCTCTCCTGATATATAAATATACTGTACTGTACACTCCTCTCCTGATATATATATATATATATATATATATATACTGTACTGTACACTCCTCTCCTGATAGATACACTGTACTGTACACTCCTCTCCTGATAGATATATATATATATATATGTATACACTGTACTGTACACTCCTCTCCTGATATACATATATATATATACTGTACTATATACTCCTCTCCTGATATATATATATATTTCTTTATACTGTACTGTATACTTCTTTCCTGATATATATATATATATATATATATATATATATATATATATATATACTGTACTGTACACTCCTCTCCTGATATATATATATACTGTACTGTACACTCCTCTCCTGATATATATATACACTGTACTGTACTCTCCTCTCCTGATATATATACTCTATTGTACAATCCTCTCCTGATATATATATATATATACACTGTACTGTACACTCCTCTCCTGATATATATATACTGTACTGTGCACTCCTCTCCTGATATATATATATATATATATATATATATATATATATATATATATACTGTACTGTACACTCCTCTCCTGATATATATATATATATATATGTATATATATACTGTACACTCCTCTCCTGATATATATATCTATATACACACTGTGCACTCCTCGCCTGATATATATATACTGTACTGTACACTCCTCTCCTGATATATATATATATATATATATACACTGTACTGTACACTCCTCTCCTGATATATATATATACACTGTACACTCCTCTCCTGATATATATACACTGTATTGTACACTCCTCTCCTGATATATATATACTGTACTGTACACTCCTCTCCTGATATATAAATATACTGTACTGTACACTCCTCTCCTGATATATATATATACTGTACTGTACACTCCTCTCCTGATAGATACACTGTACTGTACACTCCTCTCCTGATAGATATATATATATGTATACACTGTACTGTACACTCCTCTCCTGATATATATATATATATATATATATATATATATACTGTACTATATACTCCTCTCCTGATATATATATATATATATATTTATTTATACTGTACTGTATACTTCTTTCCTGATATATATATTTATTTATACTGTACTGTATACTTCTTTCCCTGATATATATATATAATATATAATATATATATATATATATATACTGTACTGTACACTCCTCTCCTGGGATATATATATATACTGTACTGTACACTCCTCTCCCTGATATATATATACACTGTACTGTACTCTCCTCTACTGATATATATACTCTATTGTA